>NC_051124.1:11959334-12214323 GCF_014839805.1 Manduca sexta
CCATGAAATGATAAGAAAATTCGGGTTAGCATCGACATTCGACTCCATTAGTATCTTTCGTACACTGATGCAAAGTGCGAAGCAAACATATTACATATTTCAACTTCTTTGGAACTAACTTGATTACCATCGGACATCGAAGCTGGGAGAAAGCAAGATCCTCTTCTTTTGGCCTTGATGAATGACCAAAAATGATTATAAAAATTTTAAATATTATCTTCTATACTTTCAAGATAATGTATTATAACATTTATTTAATAAGGATCTGCAACTCTCTCTGAGTAATTTAAATTCTATTCCATTTAACGGGTTCTTAAAAAATTTATAGCATTGCCGAAACTTATTTTTTTTCTCAACATACATATGAGGTTGCGATTAAACCCAACCGGATACTTATTACTTCTTAGTTTAAATTTAGGTACATAAAGTTGGATAGTCTCATGTAAAATACCGTAGAATTTAGTGAGCATATCATTGACGCCGTTGTGACCAAGTACCTTTTCCCAATCTACATTATCGAGATGTTTCCCAATAGCATCGTAATCGCCTTTCGTATTCTCGCATCGTATCTATGGGCGCAAATTTATATTTAGTGATTATATTATTATGAAAAAGTCTAGAATATTAAAGAATGATATTTAAATAAGTATTTACAACCGCAATTCTGTTATTTATTAAGTTTCAGAATAAATTAGAAACTGTATTGACTATTTGAGTGTTTGGAAAATAATGGATATTTATTTATATCATTATTTAATTGTTTATGTAATCTAAACGTCTAAAGTAAATTCAATTAGAATTGTTAATATTATCCTGATTTCTATATCATTGTTTTAATCTATAAGTAAAAATATTCACACCTTGTTAATAGCGGCATCTGTTAGAAAATAATGTAAAATAATAGTTTGCTTACTTAAAAGTTATTTATGTAAAGTAATATTATATCTAATTATGTAAAATTCATTATAATATTAATTTTGAATATTCAGCTATAACCTACGATTTATTGTACAGTAATTTTAATTATTTTTCTAAAAAGGAAGTTGCAGTTAAATTCACTATGACTCAATTGGATTATATAAAGCCTGGTCATTTTAAATTCACTTCACTTGTGTTCCAAGATCAAGAGAGAATAAACCAACCAATATTAAGTTTGTGTTTTCATTATAATGGACTCCGAACACGTGGATACTGGCTTATCTCCGACATATCCATAATCAGATTTCTTTATTTAATTTCGTTACCATATCAATCAATGAATCAATTCATTTATTTTGCAAATATGGGTACCTTAAGTATTAGGTGGTGTATTTTATAACATAGCGTCTTACCATATTTAGGCGAATGACGTGCAAAATTACAATATAAAGTTAAGCTAAAATAACAATTTAATATTAATATAGTATATTAATATAGTATAGCATTAGGTAGGTATGATAATATAATATAATCTATCACAGTTGTTACAAATTGTTACACAAAATTATTCCTGTAAATATTCTCTTATATAATAATATGTCTTATCAATTAAAAAGGTTTTAATTTACGTTTAAATATATCTATGTTTTCTATGTTTACAATACAACTTGTAATTTATTATATTATATTCTTGGACCCATGCAGATACCGCTCTTATCTAATAGAGCTGTATTGTTAGGTGGCATTTTTATTTCGTTTGCTATAATATTTAGTGTACATAATATATGTAGGTTTCTTTTTACAAATATTGAAATTTCGTATATAAATAAACTAGTTAATGTAAGAATTTTTCCTTAAGTTCCTTCCAGTTTTAAGTTGCAGTACACCTGGAGCCCTAAAAATCGTATGGCTTCTGCCTGTAAGTGATAATTTATAGAAAGCAATTTAGTTGCTGACCTATTCTTGAAAAAAAAATAAGATAATGATTTCTTATATTTACGCGAATAGATAAATTAAACTTTTCGGATTCTATCGTGTGCTTTATTTTCTCCGACTTTGCAGCCTTCATGGTCACGGGGATCATGACCATGAAGGCTGCAAAAACGTCGGGAGAAAATAAAATACGAACACCGCGATAGAATCCGAAAATTAGTTTAATTTCAAAAATAAGATGTTTTACTTTAAATTAATTTATAAATGGTTTTCTGTAAGCCAATTCACAATGTCCTCTAATGCCTTATTTACTCTAGCCTCTAGTAATAACTGAATTTTCTCAGAGAATAGTACCGTACTATCATCAGGAAATAAAATTATATCATCATTACTGATCCTTTTCCTTTCATGTTTCCAATAAATCGTATTCTGTGATTAAATTAACCACTTTCCCCAACTTGAAATTGGCATAATGTACAACAATTGTCATAAAAAAACCTTAATATAATATGTTAAATTGCCGTATTCTTGTGAAAGTATTGGCCAGAATATCAATTTCTTTGGGCCATTTAATTAAATATCTTTAAGCTCATAACAGATTAAATAATCATACCATGATTAAAATCGTTCATTTATTAATTTACTAATATATTATTTATATTATTAACATTTCAGGTCAAATTTGCAGCCCAAGTTTTTAGCCGGCAAGTGGCTACATCACTAGAAATCCAGATGAAGTCTCTGCTATCTCTCCAGGATCATGATTACATAAGTTTAAATGAAGACATTGGAAATGGTTTGTTCACAGCAGAAATTCTTCTTTTTATAAATAATTTGTTTGATAGTTTAAATGGTTTTGGTCATTATGGGAATAAGTTAAAACATGCTCTTTCATATAATTCGGAGCACATTGCATTCTGGAATGATGCTGTGAAAAGCTAGCTTCAATGCGCTTTGACGCTTCCAATGAAAGGGAAAGGAAGCCTTTATCACTGAAGCATTTTGAACATAATATAAAACAATAAAACATTTGTGGTCAGATCTGCTGAGAATTGATGGTGTTAAATTTTTAAGTCTTAGACGTCTTAATCAAGATCCGATAGAAAACTTTTTTGGTCAAATAAGGGCACATGGTAATTTTAGTACAAATCCTAATTGTACTCATTTTGTATCGGCTTTTAAAACCTTGTTGATTAACAACATTACTACCGGTAAATCTTTATACACTAATTGTTCTGATGATGATGACAAAATGTTGGGAACATTAAAACATTTAGTCAGCCACCAAAAATATGGTTCATACACTGATAGTCTTCAATGTAATGAAACTAACTTTATAGAAATTTCTATACCTAACGAGAATATATTCCAACATAAGTCTGTACCATATATTGCTGGTGCAGTTTGTCGTTTTTTGATGTCCAATTTGAACTGCAAAGATTGTGATAATTGTACAAAAGCACTATTATCTCAGAGAGTCATTTCACGAATTAATTAATTTAAGAGAATATAGTTCCAATGTAGATAGGTTATGTTATCCTTCTAATAATTTTAGTCAAATGGTCTGGCAGAGTATTTACATTATTGACAAGATGATGCCATTTCTTTGCAGTGTTTATATTTATTCTGACTTAATAAGTAATTTAATAAAATATATTGACACTACTTGGTACAACTGTAATATTCACAAAACGGCTGTTATTAAAGCTATTTGGTCCTACATAGTTAGAATGCAAGTTAAGCAGTGGTGTATTAATTTTAATAATAGAATGAATAATATTGATTCAAGGCCTAAAGATATAGAAATGGAAACTCTAATCCGTGAGAAAGTCACAAAAGGATTGAGTTATAGATCACAAAGAAGGCGTAGTTCCTAATCTCACTTAATTAAAGTTCTTCATAGTATTTTGTCCACAATTATTACGATTTTTGCAAATGAAATTGATGTTTTTTAAAGTGTATTACCCACATTTTTGTGGTTTTAAATTAGCTATTATGCTTTCTGTTTATTGTATAAAATCATAGTAGTTTTTAAAATAATCTTCATTATGGTGACTGTTAAGCAAATAGTTGTTAAAATCTTATATACATAATTATGCTTGTACAACCTAAAATGAGCCTACCAGATAATTGTCAAGTAAATAAATTACATTTCTACAAAAAGTATTATGTGTATGTTTCCCAAATTGTTCATATTTTTATTGATTTACATTGTGCAGAATTAGTAATTTTACCTTTAATTTAATATTATATTTTCATTATAATGTATTCAACATTTTCTGTATTTTGTAGCATTTTTAGTAGCAAATGTGCCATTATATGATATTGCAAAATGTTAAATTATGCATGGAATGCTTTTCGTGAGAGAATAATCATATTCAAATAAATTCTTAGTTTTGTGTTGTTAGATTAGTTATTATACCTAATGCATAGTGTATAATAGTGAATAGCTTAAGTATGGCTCTTTATATTGTGTAAAATTATAGTGCTAGTCTTCACAATTATCTTAATTTTGCTAACTGTTAAGCAAGCCGTTGTTAAAATCTCATATGCATAATTATGCTTGAACACGGTAAAATAAAAATGTTTATGTTTCCAAAATAGTTCATATTTCTATTCATTTACTATGTACAAAAATATTAATTTTACCTTTTTATTTAAAATCATGTTTTCAATATAAAATATCTAACATTTTTGTCCTTTGTAGTAATTTTTCTTTCAAATGTGCCACTAGTCAGTCATTGTATTGTCATTATTTTTAATTTTATGTAAATTGTTACTGTTAAATTTATATGCAATCCAATTTTGTTTCTTGTAAGTTATTGTTGATTTATATGACAAAATATTAATAAGTGGAAGACAACCAAAAATCATGTTGTTGCATTTGCCTTTATAATATTGAATTGTAATGATGAAAATTAAAATTATGTTGGTAAATGTAAGCGGCTGAACGGTGTGCACTATTTATGTATTTGCTTTATGCCAGTCCATGTTTTTAATCCGTGCACCACCTTATATAAGCTATGTGACTACTTTGTATACAACATCTATAAAAATATTTGGTAATTGATGACAAAAAATAAGCCCGAGTTTCTTTCTGCCTTTCTTCTTCGGGTAGTCATCTCTTAGGTAGCTAGTGAAAGGCTGGTGGATTAGCTAGGTAGGGGCCTATATTGTATTCTTCGACGGCGAAGATCGTGATGCATTCCTTTTATTTTATTAAGATTATATCATATACCTTTTGTCCTGTCGGCCCGAGCTGACTTCTTTCGTTTTTATCCTTTATATATCAATTATTTTTAAATTTTAGCGTCTGTAGTGACTCAGTGGTTTGTTCATTAATTTATTTGATTTGTTTTAAACGTATCATAAGTACAGCAATAACTTTGTTTACCTATATTTTATTTTATTGAACAGAAAATGCAATTATACGGGCTGCAATTTTAAGTAAAAATTATTTTCGCTGGCTATCGGTAGATTCTGAAATTATGGTAAATTGGGCGTGAAAAGTAATGAAAACATTACTAATAAATCTTTATATTTAGATAAGAAAAGTTGTTTTATTTTATTTGTCAATATTTTAAATGGGTAAACACGTGACACTACATTTACGCCGTGTACTCACTGTAGCAAATCGATAACCGATTTTTGTATTAGTGTGAAACCAGCCTAAGCACATCCTTAATTATTTAAAAATCGGTATATTCGGAAAATATCGATTTTCAATACGGCTACGTCTCTAGTACTACGGCCATATTTATTTTCAACATAACCTGTGTGTAAGTGAGAATAATAAGGGTCATAGGTTTTTCACCCGGGAAAGAAAGAGAGTTCCAACTATTCATGAATTAATTGTATAACATAATATAGACATGAAACGCATGCTAGTGTGGGTTTCCTTATCGTGTTAAAATCAATGTATGAAGTTAACCGTCTCTCTAGTTTATTGGTCTCTGCCGACTAGCGCGACCTCACGCGGTGAGCGCTCAAAATACGTTTATGGAACGTTCCGTTTCATAAATGGTTTCATTCATGCGTAAGCAAGGAATTTTCAATTTATATATTATTTGTTTTGGTTGTTACCCTATTAAAAGCTATAAAGACTTAACTATCAGGTTTCTTAAATTATTGTTATAGTTATAAATTATTGAGTTTAAAAGTTACATAATTTATGCTTTATGCCAACTGGTTTCGTCCATCTATTTTTTTCTATTTTCGGTAAACATATGCCAAACTTTTATAGTATTTTCAGATTTGTAAAATACTACTACTAATTTGCTATAAAAAGATTACGATGGTCGTAAGTTGTATTGCAGGTCTTATCTTTGAGTAAGAAACAGAACAAGTACAAAAGATATTTCAAAGAAATTTATTTATTGGCGCCATCTCGGCGCCAACGTCCATTGGCGGGACGTGTTCTCATTGGTTGCGACAAGACAGGCCTCCGGCCCTCCGTCCTTTAGCGCATAATATAATATGGTGCGTGTAAACTATTTTTAGTCTAAGAATAATTATGTTCGCATTATGGCAAAAATTATAGGGACTATAAATATAGATGTTAGGTCAATTATTTTAATAGCAGCAAATTAAAAGGCGCCATGGCGGAGCTACACCGAAACACATTTGTCTTTGGGACAAACCTAGGTAATTAAAATATAGAACTACCCTGCAAGCATTATTATTTTTTAAATAAAACCGTTTTTACACCATGTCTTTTACTCGGGTTCGATCAACCGATAAGTGAAGTTGTTCTGGTATAACTACCATATTTCTTTTATAAAGATTTTTCATTAATTATGTACATTTAGACAATCAATTTTATTTATTCATTGATTGATAAATTTTATTGACTATAATATTGGATATTATTTTATATTATTTCATAATATACAATGGCATCAACAAACTATTTAACCGTGAAAACGCATTTATCAGAATTTAAAGGCAATTCAGACAAAGATACGTTAAGTGAGGTAAGTGGAATATTGCGAATTAAATAAACCTGTTACAATTAATTTTTATTTGTGACCTCTTTGAATGTCGAAATAAACCACCGCCATTTTGTTATTTATCAAAAAAAATCTTTTGTTTCGATCCCAAATTTTAAATCATATTTATTTCACGACAGAATATTTATAAAAAGAGTGCAGCGATCCAAAATAGCCTAAAAGCGTGTGGTATTAAATTCATGTCCGTTTTTAGGCGTCTGAAAGTGGGACAAGTAATTCGGTGACGTCAGCAGAAGATTTGCAGAAATTAGCCGTGATCCTTGGGCTGAACAGCGCGGAAGATGTATATCAAGAAAGGTTTCGTGTTGACAGGCGCCGTTTGGAAGCAATGCTTGCCGGTAATTGTTTCATTTTCTGCATTACGATAAGTTGACCTCATTCCAGGAACCACGTATACCTTTTGCTTAATGTTAGATTTACATCTAGTAAATACTTCTTGGATCGTCGGTATCAGTGGATGGTTTGGCGACGCATTTAAGGCCCTTCCCTAATACAACGAGCATACGTATCATACATTCACGGCACACAAGTACAAGCGCCAAAAATGTACAAATAATTTCTTTAACAAAATCTATTTTACGCCTTTATAAAAAAAATAACTACCGAAATATTCCTTATTAATTTTGTTATCCAAGTGTTGGTGGCAAAATAAAAGGATATGTACGGAATAACCAATTTTAGTGGTGTTTTCATTATGAAATAAATGAAAAAATATTTATCTAAAAAAAATTATAAATAACTATATTATGACGTTAATATTTTTTTCTAATAACCTCCGTATTTGTTTAAATTTCGAAGCTTCTAAAAACGTTTAGCGTGGCGTTTTGCTAGGAGTAGAATCTAAAACATATTTATGTAATAGTGTCGGTCCACAAAAAAATATCAATGCATTTCGGGCCATACAATATATTGTAAGTACCTCTGATGATCTAATAATCTTTTTTTTTGTTTCTTCTAATAGCATACGACTATGACTGATTATAATCTAATATTATACGCTAACTCTGTCGACTATATTTCGTTATTCATTCATTATTTGCCTATTACTGATTAAGAATAATTTTAATTAGTGTAAACTACATAATATAAGGTAGAGATTTGCAAGAACGTCGCAAGTCGATGACCAAGGGGAGGCAAGTTGATATGGAGAATGAGAAAAGTATGAATTGTAGGTAAAGTCAAGAAAACATGTTCCTATTTCCTACCCCACTCCCCCACTCCCGCTTTAACAATAATATAGAGCAGAGCGTAATTGAACGTACGGTATATTAGGAATGTAATTGGTGAATTAATTTGCGTTTTGACGTACGGGAATGATCAATCAAGCAAGTCAAGTCAGACTTGGGACTTTGGTTACTTTACATTTCGCAACTTTTTTAGAATCTCTAGATCTTAGCAATGCCCTTGGAAACTTTTAATAAGGTGCGTTGGGGTTAAATCGGACGCTTTTTTAACGTGTTAAACAGTATTCTCAAAATATTTTTTTACAAGATTCTATAGAAGTTATCATAATGAATTATTAACTTAGTATATGTTATTAAATATACTAAATGGTATATATTTTTTAAATTTCTTAAATATAACAGTTAATGTTTTATAAGGCTTTAAAAAAGTACCATACTTTTAGAAATGTGTGAGAAAGATAGGACCTTCACAGGTATAGTTCGGACTACTCTCTAAAACCGTATATGTTAAAGGGATTCTAAAATCCATAAAAAGAGTATATTCTGATCTAGATAGTCATTTGTAAACATTCAAAAAAAATTATAAATTTCGTAAGATATTTTTAGAAGCGAACTTTGTTTTTTTAATAGTTCTAGGCATACGATCTTACCCCTCATGATTGACATTGTAAATATTTTTAAAAACATTCGAAGAAATAGTACATACACGTGTAAATAAATAACAAATAAACAAAATTGATCATTCACCTGAGCTAAAAAGAAATACATAATTACTGAGTTCAGACGTTTTCTTGTGTAAATTTTGACACAAACTTGCAATATTTTACAAGTGCTAGATCGAACGATTTTTATCCGTTCTTTAACGACAAATAATTGTATGTGTGAAGATCGGATTTCAGAGAATATAGGTGTTTCGACAAATTTGAATAAACAATTCACAAGATTTATTTCCTTTATGATACTATATAACTACAAAAGTAATTGAAAACAGTAAATACTAAATTAAAATTAGGCAAATTCTTGCATGGGGTTAATCCGGATCTGCCAGGGAACGACGAAATACCGATATTCTGTTTGTTAGCACCTTAAACATTATTTATTTGACGGAATCATTCATGTGAACTAGTGGAACGTAGGGAATAAGATGGGGTCGCAGGTAATGTTGTCTAAGAACAAAAATTATAACACAATTGCAAGTTATTTCATTTATACGATGTTACACCTCCTACGATCTTACCCCAACGCGCTTATATACTTTTAGATTTTCCAGCTTTTCTCGAAGTGGCTATAAGTAAATGTATACGGTAAACCAAAATTAAAATTTACATAAGTAAGTAATTACTTAATAGCGGCGATAGCCTAGTTGGTTGTGGAACGGTCTGCCGAGACGAATGTCCGCAGGTTGAAATCCCAAGGGGCACACACCTCTGATTTTTCTACAAAATTATGTGTGTATTTGTGAATTATCGCTTGCTTTATCGGTGAAGGAAAACATCGTGAGGAAACCTGCATACCTGAGAAGTTCTCAATAGGAATTTCGAGGGTGTGTGAAGCCTACCAATCCGCACTAGGCCAGCGTGGTGGACTAAGGCCTAATCCCTCTCAGTAGTAGAGGAGGCCCGTGCTCAGCAGTAGGCAAGTATGTAATACAGGGCTGATATTATTATTATTATATAAGTAATTACTTACATGTCGATTTTCAGTATTGTAGTCCTAGAAACTTGTAACAACGTAATTATTTTTATTAAAATCTAGGGTTATGTGGGTGTGCCCTGTGGCTCGGGGGCATCTAAAGAATTCCGTCACGGTATCCCCTGCCTGTGGTAAGAGGCGACTAATTGGGGCTTAGAGAGAGTCACGGGGCGAGCAGTGGGGGGCTTCTCGCTCGGCTACAGCGACTCTGAGGTGGACGACAATGCGGATAGTAGGTCTCCCGATGTCGTAGACTCCAAAGGAGTCATTTAGCATGTGGGGGCATCTTAGCCCCTTCAATTAAAGAGGTGCCGCAATGCGGTATCGTGCAGGGACGGTTCCGAGCAGCTATCTTAGTGCAACAAGATACCCGGGGCCGTCCTGTATGCGCCGAGGAAGGCCACCGTGGGTTTTGGTTGGTATGCCGATGTAGGGTACACAAGGGTTAGGGACTCGGTCCAATGCTCGTTCGGATGATGTTATATTCCCGAGTGTCGACATTGGGCCTTAAGATCGGTGAAACCAACAAAATCATTCCACTGACCCTCCAAGTGGGGGTAGGGACGAGTTTTTTCCCCGCGAAAAAGAAAACAAAAAAAAGGGTTATGTGGGTGCCTAGATTTTTTTGCACAAAGACATAACGCCTTACGAATCCGCACACCTTTCAATGTTATTTTATATCTAGAAAAAATCTAGATTTTATTGGACCTTGGATTTGAAGAAAATTTTTTTTTTATTGCGACACCTATGAGGGTAAACTCGTAACAGTCTATACTCAAGAATATAATCACAGTCGCGACAACGATGGAATTTTAGTTTTAGTGTTTAATCATAGATGGCGTCGCAACTGTGTACATTTTATTTCATTTATAAATAAATTAAATACTGATTTGATGATTTGATGTTCTCATAGACTTATTATTTTACAGAAAACCTCGAAGAATCGCAAACAGCCCAAGCCTTTTTTCATCGGGTAAGTATTTATTTTGTTCCAATAAAATAAAATTACGTTTATTGTCGTGATATTATTGAACAGAATAAATATTTACAGGTAATGAACGAGACGAATACATTAATAAACTGGCCTGCCCGTCTTAAAATAGGTGCTCGTTCTAAAAAAGGTGGGTACATTATAAATTAAAAACATATTTAAGTAATTATACGAAAAAAATAAAAAATAAACAAACAAAAATAACGCGCGTATAATTTTGAAATTTAAAAAAACGGGATCTAGCACCCGCCTGATTACGCGCATCACATTTTGGCGGGAGTTATACGCGTCGGCGCCACATAGTCTGGCGCGATGTAGGCGACAGTCTGGCGGTCAATCTAAAATTCATAATAAATAATGCGCGCGGCCGTTACTAAAGACGAAACTTATTAAAATTAATTAGACAAACGCTTTGTGATTTAAAGGTAAAATGGTTTTTGACGAGAATTATGAAGATAATGTGTACGATGTTATTAAAGATATAAAAAATAATAAATTTCGCGATTTTTTTAAAGTGTTCGGTGAGTGATTTTTAGAATATGAAATATCGGTAAACGGTTATTTTGATTTTTTATTTGTGTCATGTGTTTAGATCCCCATGTGAGAGTCGCTGGACGACCTGAAGATGTGAAACTGGCTCGGGAGAAGGTAAAGCAGTTACTGGACACAAGGGTAAGTTGAATTGAACATATAATTTTGTTTATCTACTTAATTAGGATGCTTCGTGCTTCCCATCTATTCAGATCTATTCGTAATTCAGGAACAAACGCAGAAGATATAATAAAATGTAAACACCCAACTGTTTAAATTTTAATAGTTAACATCATCGATTCCTCTAGTGCTGGATTTCACGGTGATCACTTACCACTTCCTTCACCCGCTTTTTTATTTCTTGACCGTCGAACTTGTCACAATAATAAGGAGCATAACGAATGCAGTATAGAAGTTAGCCTCATCCAATGTAGGAAATGTTGCATGACCCTCTACACTTTTATTATGCTAGGACCCCTGGTTAGACGTCGCGTTATGTTTACCATCTCTCCTAGCGGGGTACTGCTTAGTGCCAGTAGCGTGCCTTGCCATAGAGTAGGCCCGTACCAGTATTTGTCGTAGATCCTTAGACCTTCAAAGCAGGGCGAACTTGAGGGCGCTCACTGAACTTCAGCGTATGGGCTAAGAGGGCTCCGTAAGCTCGCCGGACCTATATCATTGATACAGCGTCGGCCACGTTCCTGCCGAGATGTTTGATCAGTCAACAGCAGCTGCCGACTCGCTCCTTAGGTTGGACAGTGGTGGTATTTGTTTTTTATAGTGACACGGCTCCGTGACCACACTACACCTGATGGTAAGTGGAGTGGTAATTCCACTTTTCCCACCATCTGCTTAAAATCGGGCAGTATACGATACTTTTGGTTTGCAGAGTAACCGCGTCACAATGAAGATCGACGTCAGTTATACAGACCATTCGCACATCATTGGAAAGGTGAGATATTTTATACTTTTTGCTAGTTCAGAAACAATCTTTGTAACTACTCATTAGTGTTTGACTTTATATACATTTTCGTGTGACATTGGTTAAAACCCATAAAAGCCTATATATTACATTGGCTACGATAGTCAAATCTTTCTACATCGCTGTTTGGCTGTAAGTGAAAATAGACAAAGCGGCGGAACTGTTTAAATTGGTTGGTGATACGGTCTATCCGTGCGGATACGAATATCCTAATATTCGTATCCGCACGGATAGACACCGTCGCGTATCCCACCACAGCGGCTCACGTAAGTGAGTCGCGTTCCGGAATCAGATGTATATATCTGGCTTCGACCAGGCCGGCATAATTGTGTCGACCGTCGAGGGATACTGTCGTTAATCAATATTCTATCTGGATATCATAATCATTTTATTTTGTTTTATTTTTTATTATTTTTATTTAAAATATAATAATGATGATACCTTCGTTCCCAGGGTGGGCTGACAATAAAACAAGTGATGGAGGATACCAGATGCCACATACACTTCCCGGACTCGAACCGCACCAGCACGGTGGAGAAGAGCAACCAGGTGTCCATCGCCGGCGACATGGAGTGCGTGGAGCGAGCCAGGGCGAGGGTCCGCGTGAGTAACATTAGTGGCGGAGCTAGGGAACATGTTGACACAATGGGCCCCACGCTCTAGTGTATATAACACCATCAGTGAGGACCTCAAGAGGAACCGGGCGGGAGAATACAAAAAAGGTCACTCTTGAACAAACTTTCTAGCCTCGGTGGCCCCAGTCCGTTGTATTGACTGGCTCTTACGTTACCCCATTTCCTTCTGTTTCCAGTAAAATAGTAAATCCGTCGCAGATTTTGAAACAATAGGTCGCGAGTGTGATGCTCACATAGGTAGTCATTTTTTTTATAATCCAGATAAATCTTCAAATCAGGATTTGGTTTCTTATTTTGGCAGTCCACACAATTATGCCCCCCCCCCCCCCTCCATGCAATTCCTGCGCGCTCGGTCTCCACACCGAATGCACGCCCATGCACGGGGGGACATTTGTGGCGGCCCTAGACGCACAGTTAAGTGTGTATACCTCGTGATTTTCATTACACATTGAGGCCTATGAGGGACTCGCGAACATTTCCTGTCCACCGTCACTCCGCCCATCCTAATACTTCCTCTTCCTTCCCCTTCTTTCCTCCCCTATTTCTCATCTTCCTCTCTTCCTCCCGCAATCACTAAGTCGAGGGACAATTAATATTTCCAACTCCCCCTATCTTTCTATTTGATTAATTTCGTTGCGGGATAATGACAAATTAGTTTCCCTGAGACTCGCCGAGCTTCACTACTCGATGTCATAAAATGCGTGCCACTGCTGATCCTGGCTTACAGGAGTTGTAGTGGTGGGTGTGAGGGTGGGAAATCAAAGGGTGGGAAAGTCTGATCCCCGAACGCGACACGCTTACGTGAGCCACTATGGCGATTTAACACGTTGTTTACGGTGGTCGCTATCCAGGCGGATATAAAATACATCCTACCACCAGCAAATTATTTACTATAAATGAACTTAAAAATACAACGATCGTGTATTCTTGTTACCAACGACCAGGAATTATGAAACTAGTTAGTTTTTAAGTTTCAACTTCGAAGGTAGCAGTTATGAGGAACATGGCTACAGTATTTTATGTCGAAAAAATCATGAATTTGCCATACGGAGAAATATATTCTCCTAATATCACATACATGAAAATGTATGCATCGCAACTATATGAACTTTTGCTAGTATATAAACTATAGGCGCTTATTAGGCGTTATATTAAATAAGTTTTCGTAACATAATGATGACAGATTTACATCCGTTTACTTTTAAATTAATTATAATTATACTATCCCACTGGTGGTTGCGCCTCTGCATACCCTTTCGGGGATGAATGCGTGATGTGTGTATAGTTATATCTCAATATTAGCCAATCACAACGGCCCTATGTCTACGCACTGCGAAGGCTGCCATGCCGCCAGCACTAAGAAACAGACTTATCACAGCTTTACTCCGTCCTTAGATAAAAAAAGTCTTTAGCGGCGTAAAGGTAGACACCGCTGTAGAGGAACCGATGGTTGCGTTCCTCTATGGAAGGGGATGATTCCCAGTCAGACAGATGCTGCTTTTGACCGGCCGCGGCTCCTCCGACGGTTCCTATTCGGAGGTGGTATATATGCAACGCGTCGCTCAAATTGTGCAAGCGTAATTCAGGATCGTTTGTCGTCATCCTGCGTGATTGCTATGCGATAAATCACTATAGTTGTGTCAATACCACATAGGTCTTCTCGAAGTTCCGCTGATGTTGACGACATGGTGGTATGTGTACTAATTGTACTGCTACAAGTCTATTAATATGGGGGTATGGAGTCACGCTAGATATTTGCTATATTTCGTTGCAGGCCCTAACCCCGCTGGTGTTCAGTTTCGAGCTGCCCATAGTGTCGCCTTCTCAGCCCTTGCCGGACATAAATTCGCCATACGTGCGGCAAATACAGGAACAGTATAATGTACAGGTATGTTACTGATTATTTATTTAATTGCACTTTATACAAAGCTAGCTGACCCGACAGACTTTGTTTATCTGTCTTATCTATCAATTTGCAGCGCGCATTCTGTCAATCGCTGACAGTTATGTAAAGTTGATAGTGTCGTTAAGTTTTCTTAAATTTTCAAATTTTCCGCGCAATTTTTTAATTTTTTTTCATTCATAAGAACCTTCCCCTGACAATAACAAACACAACAAAAAAAATAGTGAAATCGGTCTAGACGTTCACGCGTGATGATGTGACCAAGGGAAATAGGGATTCATTTTTATATGTATTTCGGCGGACTTAGTACCAAAGACGAGTTTAAGTTTTGCGTATTCGTGGGACCCAATCCTCTTAATAAGGACTAGGGTTTACTCTTTTTTCCGGATTCGAATACAGTTGTATTCCGGCTTGAAGGGCTGTATGAGGCTTCCACATAAAACAATCATTTTGGATCCCCGAACGTCTGAAGGGCTCGTTTCCGTGAGGCCGGTTCAGAAATGACCACAACTACGAATGTTGCAGGTGATGCTGCGCAACCGTCCGAAGCTGCACGCGAACCTGCTCGTGGTGAAGGGAGTGCAGTGGGAGGTGAAGGCCACCATGGAGGCCACCGGGCTGCTCATGAACTACATGTGCGGGCCGCTCGCTGTGAGTCCCATACCTTGTCGACATTATTATTAGTAAAAATATGGTCTATGGCAGTGACCATGGGCGCCGGGAAGTGGTTGCAAGTAGGTGCACCTGCACAGATATAAATAATAAAAATATAAGTTACTGAATAAATCTGCAGCAATTGGAACTATTGACCACAAGGGTTTTTATTATGGTATAGCATTTTCAAAAACTCGCGCTTTAATTTGAAAAGAAAAAGAAATTAATAATATTATGTATTATAGTGCGTAGGTGCAGATGCACTCCCCTAAAACTAATCTTAGCTGTGACGTATACAGAAAATGGTTACCTATGTCGCGGTCTGATAGTTTCATTTGGGCCGCTAACTAACTATTAACTTTGGTTTTTAACCATTTGATAGATGTTAATCCATAACATGAAATTAAACCAGGTATCATACCTGGTTTAATTGCAAACTTTTATAAACAATCCATTTTTACACTGTTATATATTTTAAACACATCCTAAATGTTATAAAACACTGTTTTTAAACGCAATAATCTTTTTTACAATACATTGTAAGTAATTCTAAAGAAAATTCCATCTACAAGCTTCAAAGTACCAAATAAGAGCAGAGTCCTCCAATGTCAAGTCTAAACAAAACTGCCCACGATGCAATACGATACACAAAAGAGGATTTAGTCAAGTAGGGGGTGATGAACAATTGTGTACTTACGTAGGCGGCAGAATAACGCCATACTGAGACATTATACTAGTCTATCTTAGTTTATTTATTTATAAAAAAGGACTTTTATATTTAATTTTCCATGAAAGCGCGTTTCAAGATAATAAAGTTGAATAGTTTCTTTGTTATTAGTCTTATATTCTATAGCTTTGATATTGAAACATTTCTTGAGGGTTAGACATTTCTCGTTTATTGACACTATTTGGACACGACTCCATCACAACAATCAGAGACCTTATTCTCTATGCCACACGTTATTTTTACAGTGCGTAACAAGCTCGTAACGCACCGCGTCGTTCAATACAATAGAAATTGGCATGCAGAATACCATTCCACACAAATTTCACGAAGATAACACGATACGACCGCGTTACGCGTATGCAGTGCCATAGAGAATAAGGTCCCACGCACAGCGGGGTTCCGTCGCCGAGCCCTTATACAGGATAATTATAATACCACTAGCTTTTGCCCGCGGCTCCGCCCGCGTTATAAAGTTTTTCAGGCTAAAGTTTTCCGTTATAAAAGTAGTAGTTTCCCGGGAGCCTATGTTCTTCCCAGGGTCTCAAACTGTCTCCATACCAAATTTCATCTTAATAAGTTGGGTAGTTTTTGAGTTTAACACGTTCAGGCAGACAGATGCAGCGGGGGACTTTGTTTTATAATATATTTTTTAGAACTTTTTAAGTGGAACAATCCCGTCATACATCATTGTTGCATAACTTTAACCGTTTACGCAGCGCAGGCAACGGAAGCTCTCAAAACTAATAATTTTCCCCGTTTTTGCAACATGTTTCATTACTGCTCCGCTCCTATTGGTCATAACGTGATGATATATAGCCTATAGCACTCCAGGAACAAAGGGCTATCCAACACAAAAAAGATTTTTTCAGTTCAAACCGGTAGTTCCTGAGATTAGCCATTACTCTCCGCTCCTATTGGCCATAGCGTGATGATATATAGCCTATAGCGGTCCACAAATAAAGGGCTATCCAACACAAAACGAATTTTTCAGTTGAAACCGTAAGTTCCTGAGATAAGCCATTACTGCTCCGCTCCTATTGGTCATAGCGTGGTGATATATAACTTTGAGCACTCCACAAACAAAGGACTATTCAACACAAAAAGAATTTTTCAGTTCGAATCGGTAGTTCCTGAGATTAGCCATTACTTCTTCGCTCCTATTGGGTATAGCGTGATGATATATAGCCTATAGCACTCCACGAACAAAGGGCTATCCAACGCAAAAAGAATTTTCCAGTTTGGACCGGTAGTTCCTGAGATTAGCTATTACTGCTCCGCTCCTATGGGGTATAGCGTGATGATATATAGCCTATAGCATTCCACGAACTAAGTACTATCCAACGCAAAAGAATTTTTCAGTTTGGACCGGTAGTTCCTGAGATCAGCCATTACTGCTCCGCTCCTATTGGGTATAGCGTGATGATATATAGCCTATAGCACTCCACGAACAAAGGGCTATCCAATGCAAAAAGAATTTTTCGGATTGGACCGGTAGTTCCTGAGATTAGCGCGTTCAAACAAACAAACAAACAAACTCTTCAGCTTTATATAATAGTATAGATTCTCCTAGATGAAAACATATACCGTCTCTTCTTTACAATAGGTTACTTGAAGTGTAGGTGTCAAATAAACATTTTTAGTTTCGAACAAAATATATAGCAATAAAAAGTAATTTTAATTTTAACGCCCTAATGCCACTACTGCTACTCTAAGAGAAGTTGTCACAGCGGCAACACCATACTTTCAGTCAGAAATATACTCACGCACATACAATTTTCAAAATGAGCTTCATAATATTAGAAAAGCGAAACCGGGATATTTGTTAAAAATATTCATTATTCATGAATGATATTTGACATAATGTTAGCAGTAAGTAGTAGTAGCAAGTAAAGACGAGTATGTGGTTTCATTTATTAACACAAAGTCAAAATGACCCTTAAAAAAAAATACCTTTCGCTAATAGAAATCTACACTCCAATATTTCCCGAAGACCCATGAGACGAACAAAAACCTCTCACGCTTTCCAGAGCCAAACTCAAGTGCAAATGTCGCTGGAGATATCGCCCATGCACCACAGCGTCGTGGTAGGTCGCGGCGCGGAACAGCTGAAGGTGATCATGAAGGGCACCGGGACTCAGATAATGTTCCCGGACGCGGACGACCCCAACATCCCGGTGATCAAGAAGAGCTGCGTCACCATCACGGGACAGATCAAGGATGTGTACGCCGCGAGGCAGCAGTTGGTGGTGAGATTATGTTGATGTTGTGGTAGGCAGGGTTTGTTGATGAGTAATTAGCATATTGAGTAGAATTGACATACAAATTTTTCAACATATATGTTTTATGAAACTAGATCTAAAATTATAAGGCCCATTTTTTTTCTTTTTTCAAAATTCAGATATTTTCATTCAAGATTTTTACTTTGAATTTTGTATTATCCTAAAACGACGTAAGCACCAAATGATGTTAAAATAAATTTGAGGTATATTTTAGTAAAAGTAAAAACTACAATTGATAAGGGACACAATAGTGTAAAGGCAATTTGAACTTTTAAAATTGCTCAGGTACCTTTGTGACTGACTATAGTTGTCCTTTAAATCTTGGAAAGACAGACCTGTGATTCCTTTACGCAAAAGTCCTGAGCAACATCTATTGATTTCAAATAAAAAATATTAAGTCGTATTATTATTATAGGAGAGGCCCATATTCAGCAGTGGACATGCTGCGGCTGATGATGATGATGATGATGATTATCTTAACAGGGCAGCCTCCCCCTGGTGGTGATATTCGACGTGTCTGAAGAGGCGTGCCGCGTGGAGACCGAGGCGGCCACCAAGCTCATGCAGAAGCACAACGTGTACATCAACGTGAGACGCAAACCGAAGCAAGGCATCGCCTCCGTCGTCATCAAGGGCATCGAGAGATGCGCTGGTCGGTACCTGCGACAAATATGTGTATTTGAGTAGGAAAGCCTGGTTATTAATATTTGAGTTCTTTTGGGGCAATAGATTTCTTGTATGGAAACGTTTTGGAATTGTTATAAATTATAAAATAAGTCTGCTCACCATAGCAACACCCTTTTGTATCACAAAATGTTACCCACGTTATATACTGGTACTAAACTCATATTGGCTTTGTTCTGTAATTACAAGCAACATTCATTTAAAACGGCAAACAACTTTACATTCTATTGCTGACAATAAAATGCCACATATAGTAGAATTAACCACTCCAATCCCCAGGAGACATCTACGAAGCGCGTCGCGAGCTCCTCGGCGGGAAGGAGCCCGTCATCACCGCAGAGATCCCGGAGTCGTACAACATCCCGTCCCTGGGCAGCTCCATGCCGGCGTTCGGCGCGTTCAACCCGTTCTCCCCGTCGCTGGAGTACGCGCTGTCGCCCGCGCCGCTGTCGCCGGTGTACGGCGCGTGCGCATGGCTCGTGAGCCCGCAGCCGAGGCCCGCGCAGTTCCACTACCCTACGCTGTCTGTGCCGAACTCCGTGGTGTATAAGAACCAGTCGTGGAATCGTGAGTTTTTGATTGCGTAGTAGGGGGTTTTTAGTGTTGAGTGATGTAGGATTTTAGGGGCAATGGATAAGGCGATTTCTTCAGCATTCTAATTAGCCTATGCCTTATAACACGGACGGCGAACCAATGGCACGCGAGCCAATGATGCCACTTGACAGAATATTGGGTCTCTCCAAGAAGGGAAATTAAATGTTCCGATTTGTCAATTCCACCAAACAATGTATTATTATGGTGTATAATAAAATCGAACCCTCTTATGTTTCTGGTTTTCCAAAAAAAATATGTAAAATTATACTTAATAAACGTTACATTTTATAGCGATGTCAAACGGCGCGGACATGGGAGTGATGCCGCAGCCGATGATGATGCAGACCTACCAGCAAGTGGCGGACGGCAGGCCGGTGAGTACCCACCGTCACCTGCAAATATGGATTATAAATATAGTACCTCTACTATTGGGCACTTACTGAACCTTTTAAGGAAAAATATTGTAACCGACATTTCGCTCTCTTCCCCAGCGTAACTTTTTTCTTTATTAATTCTAAAGTACTAATGGTATATTTTCAATATTTATTCATGAAAACAACTGTTCTAAAATAAATAGTCAAATATACCATATTTTATTTATAATTAATGAAGAAAAAGTCCGCTTTCGTAAAACGAGCGAAATGTTGGTTACAATGTTTTCCCGTAAAGGTTCGAGAAGTTCATCACTAAGTTTCTAGCTACCTACTTATATGACAAGAATGTACATTAGCTTCTATAATACATACTTTATTGGGTACCCACGGTACCAATGGTCAGATTCGGAGCATACATAAGTCGTAAGACGTCCCAAAACTTAGTTGGACGATATTTATTTGGTCCGACATATTTAATAATAAAATGTAGCAATATCTATACGCCTTTGTCTGCTGTTTTCATAACATAGAGAGCAACATGGGCAAGAGCTTAAGAGTATTGAATATTATTTTGTAACAAATGTGGTGAACACGTGTTTTCATAAAGACACATGAAAAATATACAATTTGAATTAATCCATGCCGATTACGGATGTGGCGACCGTATACTTTTAAAATTAATTCCACAGACGATAAACTAAATTACAAAGTTACTTATAAAATATAACAAATTAATTTAACCTTTAGCTATCCTACTGGTTACATTTTCAAGTCTAACAATGGACAGTTAAAACAACTACTGAAATTCATGACATTTCCAACAAAACCTATGTTCTTAAAATAATCCTTCGCGTTGGCACATGAGCGCGATTATATTTAGTAAAGAACGACACTAACCTCAGTCATTTACCCGCGGGGCTCAGCATCAAACACTTAGAAATAACACGACCACGTTATTGCACAGTAATTAGTCTAAAATATTTGCTCAAAATTTCATAATGGCTTTCATAAAATGTGGTAAATATGTGTATGAAAATTCTAAATTAATTGGTCGAGTTGAGAATTGCTATTTTCTTTGGAACTGTCTATATTATGTATCTGGTGTAACCTAAAGCAAGGCGTGGTTGTGAGGTACGTATTTTATAATTATTATTCAGATTGTTATTAGACGAAATATTCTTTGTGCTCTCCATATAAATTATGATGGCCACGCATTGTCAGAAAAATTTTCATACTAGATATACATACAAACATTAGTCATAAATAATGTGCGTGGTATGTTACCGCCAGTAGAAAGTTCATGGACCCCCCATTTCTTAGTGCCACTACCATAGAGCATGAAGTTGTTATATTCGCCGCAGTTTTTTGGGGTCCCAATATAAATTATAAAGAGAGGTTTTAAATTAGCAAGAATAGATGCAAAGTTGACTCCTACCAGCTATTTTTAACGGCAAGCTGACTTCTGCAATTTTTGAAATGAGCGGGAGAGTGGCGAGTCGCATAAGTATAGCATTTAAAATAATATTGCTGTTAGTGTAAACGCAACTAGAAATTCTGACACCATATGCTGCTGCGAAAACTCGCTAGTCCAAACTAAGATTAATATGATGTTGAATTAAAGCTGTTCAAGGTTTTTTTATAGCGGTTATTTATAGTATTATTTTCTCCCGACGCGACGTCTCGAAGTCTTTACATAGTCCCCGTGATTATGAAGGCTGCATTCGCGTAAACATAAGAAATTATTTGAATATGGTGTTGTCAGGCGACCCTGAGCCAGTTGCTGAACTCGAGCTCGCAGGCGAGCAGTGGATACCAGAGCAACTTCACCGGCAGCTGCGTGTCGCTCGACACACAGAACATATCCGGTGAGTGCACATACAATCGTCTTACATTTACACAAGGTACAGTTTTAGACAGTTGTTGTACCATTTCTTTTTAACCGACTTTCAAAAAGCCTCTCAGTTCGTGTGATGTTTGTATATAATAATCTATATCGAAGACTTAATCTAGAAATTACGTACATTGCAGCAAAATTTGATTAAAGGAAGTATTAGTATACCTTACCTATTTAAATATATAGGTAATATTTTGGTTTAAATTTTGTGCATTATAATTGATAACTAATGACAGAATTAAATATTTAAACTTGCCTAATTTTCTCATTGTAGATTAGCGTCCTTAACACAAATTCCATAAGTACTTTGTTTATAGTAGAATCTGTTATCACCGCCGCTAATTTTATCGTGGCTTATCGTGCTAAGTTCGACCAGCTCTATCGGAAAAACAACCTACATAGTCTCAAATTCTATACATAGTTATTATAGCATATATAATGCTCTATAAATTAGATATATATCTTCCCAGTATGCACAAAGAAATTATTGCAGATTGTCTAAAAAGTCAGGCAAAGATTCATTTGGTGAAGGGATTTACATATACAAGACATTTTCCGTTAACTACCGTAGGCGAGATTAGATAAATGAACAAATGGTAAATTTTACGTTAATTGCTTAGCTTCCTTGTAAATGCTCCCCTTAAAGCCAAGTGTCCGTTCAGTTGCGGCCTTAACTAACGCTAGGCTCTATACGGCACATCTGTGTGAGAACTTACACCTAATTGCTGTAGGAATGTTTTTTTTTATACTCCTTCTAAGTGCCAGATCCTGGGTGGTTGTCATTTAGACGCCCACTGCAAGTAATATTGGCCTCTACTACTTTCTTTGTGCTCTTTGTAAGCGCCAGATCCTGGGCGGTTGTGCCTTAAAGCCACCACTGTAAGTACTATTGTTCTCTATTAGATTTAATTAATGACGTTTGGATAGTAGGTGGTGACGGCAGCAACGTGGGTTCGCCATCAGTGTCGCCCATCAGCAAGACGCACAGCCCCGTACACGCGCCCGCCGCCGACACTGAACGATCTCAAGGTAACGTCGACACTTTGTTTTAATACAATAAGTCGTAAGCGACGTTGGGCACCTTTTATTAGAAAGGCTTTAATTTAGTCAATTTCTAATATTGCCGTATATAACACAATTGCCATAAGAAAATTATAGTATATAGCTTTTGCCCGCGGCTCCGCCCGCGTTATAAAGTTTTTCAGGCTAAAGTTTTCCGTTATAAAAGTAGTAGTTTCCCGGGAGCCTATGTTCTTCCCAGGGTCTCAAACTGTCTCCATACCAAATATCATTTTAATACGTTGGGTAGTTTTTGAGTTTAACACGTTCAGACAGACAGATGCAGCGGGGGACTTTGTTTTTATAATATATTTTTAGAACTTTTAAAGTGGAACAATCCCGTCATACATCATTGTTGCATAAATTTAACCGTTTACGCAGCGCAGGCAACGGAAGCTCTCAAAACGTATAATTTTTCCCGTATTTGCAACATGTTTCATTACTGCTCCGCTCCTATTGGTCATAGCGTGATGATATATAGCCTATAGCACTCCAGGAACAAAGGCCTATCCAACACAAAAAAGATTTTTTCAGTTCAAACCGGTAGTTCCTGAGATTAGTCATTACTGCTCCGCTCCTATTGGTCATAGCGTGATGATATATAGCCCATAGCACTCCACGAACAAAGGGCTATCCAACGCAAAAAGAATTTTTCGGTTGGGACCGGTATTTCCTGAGATTAGCCATTACTGCTCCGCTCCTATTGGGTATAGCGTGATGATATATAGCCTATAGCACTCCACGAACAAAGGGCTATCCAACGCAAAAAGAATTTTTCAGTTTGGACTGGTAGTTCCTGAGATTAGCGCGTTCAAACAAACAAACAAACAAACTCTTCAGCTTTATATAATAGTATAGATTTGTAATATTTTTTAAGGGATATGATTTGAACTTAATGAAAATATTTTACTATTAATAAAAACAAAGTGCAAAATGACGGTTGCGATGTTTTTCCTAAAAAAATCTAGACATTTAAAATTACTTGTTATTCTTTAACTTTATACAAATTCATGAGTATACAGCCCTTAAGAATTTTAAATCAGATTTCAATAATAACTTATTGCTGTTTTCATAAATTCTTATTATAGTCAAAGACGAAACACAATTAATGATTAAAATACCTATTTATTAGTAAAACTCAAATATGGAACAAAGAGCACCTACAAATATTCGTATAAATAATATTGGATCTCACAATATGTTAGACTAGGAATCTGTAATGAAATTCTAAATTAATAGTTGGAAACATATCTAGGTCGACACGGCTATTGTTAGATTATACGTTAGTCACGAAAATGCCTAACGTACGTCTCTAGTATATATTTGACACTTACGTTTCGATAAATTTTAGTTTTTACTATTTTGTTCCACACACGCCTTTTAGCTCCGAAAGGGTAGACAGAAGTGCATCTATTGCATTAATTTTTCGCCATGTACTTATATTCTGTCCCATGATGTGATAGAGACGAGACAGCGCAGTAACTTTGCCCTATACATAATACAACTGTTCCAACAAGATTAGAGGCACGAGACGTGAGCACGCTCTTGAATGGTCGTGCTACGCTCCGATCTTTCAGACCATTGGTTGCTCAGTCGATGATCCCTAGTCTATTAGCTTACACGTTCCACTATACACTTTCGTCCAATTTGTACATACGAGCCCCCCCCCCCCCCCCCCTTCTATTTATCTGTGTTGAGGGCTTGTGCACTTATTGTAATATATGTAACAGATTTAGCGAGTATAATATCGGACCTGCCGCTGTCGGAGCGGCGCGCGGTCGGCTGCGAGAAGAAGACGCTCGAGACACTCAACAAACTGTCGCCGCTCTCCGAGTACAGGAAGCTCAAGGCGGAGGCTGGCAAGGTACGCTATACAATATTCAGTGACATATGAGGACATATTATTACCTTTAAATATGATAACTTTATGAATAGAATGGTTTGCTGCTTTATTCGATTAAAATAATTGATAAGTATTATAATTTTGCGGATTTTATGTGTGGACTTCGCAACTCGCTCGTAACTTACAACAAAAAAAAATCTTGTTTTTTATTTACAATAAACTAAGTCGTAATCTCAAATTGTGTAACCGCCCTTATCGGTTCACCTGGCAGAAAATTACTCAATGGGTAATGAAAATATCATATTGTTTTTTTTTTATTACATTGAAGTAAAATGTAAGCGGAAGCTGTACCTAATGTAAAAATGGATAAGTAAAATATTAAATTTAGGGGAAGAACACTTAATCAATATCCTGGATAAGCAGTCCTTTCTTTTGCCGTGCCACATTTCTAAACGTAATTTTTTTTTTTTTTTATTATTTATTTATTGTAGCAGATGGTATTTATATTATTTTATAATTGTAGCAGATTGTATGTGCATATATTGAAATTGTTAAATGATGACAACTTGAGCACTCTACCAAAATCACTATGAGGTGACTAACCACATCTGACCACACCATATACACCCCATACTACCATGTTATCAGTGTACGTGTACTTATGTGATGTGTAATGTCAGGCGATGCGCGAGAGCGTGGGTGGCGGGTACCGCGTGCCGACGCCGCGCTGGGCGGGACACTACTTCAGCCACACCTCACCAGCGCCGCTAAACCTAGCCGATACCACCGATGGGGTGACTACCACGGTAATTATGAATCCCATCATTTTTCCCGCCTTAATATGTAAGTACTTTTTACTCGTGATGGCCGACTTCCTTCCTGACGTCATTTGTGGAGAATCAAGTATTTATTAAATGTAGTACTAGGCTGTGAGGACTTGAATAAGCCCACTCATAAAATATACAGAATATGTTATATGGTTTTATACACGTCAAATAAATAAGGATGAAAAAACATATCCGTAAGTACACTTAAGTGTAAAAATAAATAATTACGTACCTACTAATTTACGATTGGATTAAATTAATGACCAATAGCCGGAGAAAGTGTGGAACCGTTCGGAGCTGGTGCGGCCGAACATCGCGGAGTCACTGTGCTCGCCGCCGAGCGCGTGCGCCGCGTCCCCCGGCGCGGCGTCGCCCGCCAGCGCCGCCGCCTCCAGCGTGTCCCCTGCCGCCGCCGCGCGCCCCTGCCGCTACCGACAACTCTACGAGCTGCTCAGAGATATAGGACTGCACAAGTATATCGGTGAGCATACCTAATTACTCGTCTCGTCATAGCCGAATAGTTTCGATTTTGTAGGAAAATAGGCTTAAAACTCAATTAGAATTAAATTCATTTATCTTGTTTTCGATATACTTACTTAAATAACTTAGTAATATATACAGTGTTGCAGTCAAAAAAAATCAACTACCAATGTAATTCGCCTATTGGTAAGAAAGCTTATCATGTGTCTCTTAAGCAGTCTCACATACTATCTTATAATTAATCTCGACAATGGATGATGGATGTTCTTTGCAGACACATATAGCATAACAATACATAGTATAACGCATCACAGTGAGGTCATAGTCTGCGTGTGCGTATTTATCTCAACTGAACTAAATGATGCGTGAAAATCTACGCCCACCACTGGGCTATTGTAATTTTTCATCTGTCAAATGTACATAATTCATAAGGAAACCCTTCTCCTAGCATAATATGCTATTATTTATGTTTTAAGTGAGGTTGATTGAAAATTCCTTGTAGTTTCATAATGCAAACGACACTTTACCTGTATTTAACTTTCATCAAATCCAGTGCTACCTAACTAGAAAAAATAAATCACGCTTCTAACAATAATTAATGTCGCTTGTTGCAGACCTATTCAAGAAGCACGAAGTGGACATGTGCACGTTCGCGTCTCTGAACGAGGCGGACCTCACGGAGCTCGGCGTCACCGCCTTCGGCGCTCGCAGGAAGATGCTGCTCATCATCGCAGGTAACTGACACCAACTCCTCGACTGTCCATGGTTGCATGAATCCCTCCTAGCCGAATTTCGGCCACGGCGGCCAATCTCAACGGAGATCAGCCAGGTACGCAGGAGATATTATAGTGCACCAGTGTGTGCGCAATACACAGGTGCACTCTCTGTTCCTTCACTCTCATAGTTCGGTGAGACGGCAATCCGACATGATCGGAGAGAGATCAGGCGCAGGACCAACGGCTTTACGTGCTTTCCGAGGCACGGGGGGGTATCACACCGCCAACTCCCTAACTCCGAGCTGCGACTGAGTAATTTTTAAGATGGAAAAACCCAGTCACAATTATTTTTGGCCCGACCCGGGATTCGAACCCAGGACCTCAGCGCGGCAGCCGTACTTGTGCCGTCACTTACAACTATACCACCGAGGCAGTCAATGTATAATGCATGGTAGCATATTTAGATGCTGACCACCATACACAGGGTGTAAAACCCGCCATAGTAACTGACGTACGTGTGTCACATACCGGAATCAGCCTGCGTAGGTATATCCAGTTACAAACAGGCCGGTATAAATGTGGCAAGGGGTAATCATCTCTCGTCGTTCAACTTTCTGTCTGGACCATACTCCATATGTGGAGTATGGTCCAGACAGTGGTCAATAGTATGCTATTGGATGCCATGAGTTCACTCTGTTATACCCATATAAAAAAAAACATGACTGAAAACACTACTAGAAGCTGATATACAGAAGGGTCTAGGAAAATCGCGAACTACGAACAGAATGTATAAGTTGAGACACTATGAATAAAGATTTAACTATAAGAAATTAATATTTCCAAAAATATTTATTACATTATGTTTCGAGGCCCTTAAAATTTATTGAACTTTGAAGTAACTATTGCCATACAAAAATACTATAGTACATTATAGTGTTATGATGCCTTCATTCGCTATAACTTTTGGTCTTACTCCATGGTTGGGCGTGATTATTCTTGGTGGGTAAGTTTACGGAGATCGCTACAGCAAAATTAAATTTTACTTTCTCTCTTAGAGCTACAAAAACAAGCGAGCGCCTACAAGAGCATCGCCCCGCCGAGCTCCGAGAGGAAGCTCGTCAACTCTCCTCCGCAGTACAATACAGCTGCGCTTACGCAGGACAAGTGGTAAAAACGATATACGAAAATGCAGGGTAGATTTATTGTTAAAACTATGTGAAGGATCTCTTATTTTGTATCATTAGTATTAATAGTTTGTTATTGTTGATTAACTATATCGGAACTGGTGCCAACTCGATCTCACTAGATTTTAGGAAGAGTTAAATGAAAAAAAAAAGGATTTTAGTTTTAGGGTGCCAGTTTAAAAAAAAAAGAGTTTTGGTAGAATTTTTAACAATTGTTCAAAGCTGTAGTTTATAATAATTTAGTAATTCAATCTACCTTGCAACTAAGACTGATCGATACCATATCAAGCTCATGAGACTGATTAGTACGTCGATAAAGTACAAACTAAATATAGTATGAGTTGTTATAATGGTTATTTACAAAAAGCCATGAAATTATACAGAACTTCGACATTAACCCCTTTACCCGAAGGTAATTTGAACATGAAATCATTAATTTGATTTACCTCTCGTGAAGAGATGTGATAATGGTTTGAATAAACCAGATTTTTTGTAAAGGGGATGATCGACTGAGTTTAACATCTTGGGCATAGACAACGATGTATTTCGTGAAATGACATACATTTCAGAATGAGCTTGCTACAATGTCTATTGCGTTGATTTTTATCAAATTTAATTTAATGTAGTTTTTAAGTTTTTTTTTTTATAAATTGTTTTATGATAGCTAAAAGCGTAACGACGAATTGATCTCTGTCATAGACAATTGTTGAAGTAAACTGGCCCAGTGCAGTGTGATTAGCATAAGTGTTTTGTTTTGAAAGAATTTAAATCGTAGTTTTATAAGGGAGAGCATGTTTTATTTTTTTGATTTTAACAAGCATTTTTATTGCCGTGTATACAGACAAATTATGATTATCATGGATATTAGTTTTTTTAATATTTGATTATCTTATATATATCGAAAATGTAATCGTAGTAATTATATGTTCCTTTCAATGTCATATTCTTAAGAATATGATTTCCAAGGATACTATTGCGAACCGTGAATGACGATTGAGAAAATGTACTTTATTTTTAAATTCTAAACTCGTTTTTACATCTGTCACATAAATTCATTACTAGACAATATTATATTCATAATGAGTGTTTTTTTTTTCAATTCATCACAATATACACATTTTCCAAAACTATCAATATATCAAAGAATACGGACAGTTGTAATATTGACTTGATTTTTAAATTCGACATTTCATCACACCATCAACACCATGTTCAGCGTATACGAATGACTAAAATACATTAAGCTGGCAATATTTTAATCATATAACATATTTTTTTATGTATCACTTAATAGTTATGTTTGTGATTGTAAATTTAAGAATAGTGCATTTTTGATTTTTAACCGTATTAACATGCTAATTTTGTGTGAATGCCTATATGTGTTTAGTTTTAGTTATTTTCTACGCTCTAGTAATGTTTTGGTACATATTTTTTGAGGGACACGATTACAATGTGGCGACATCTCGGTGATACTTATGATATTTTTCACACTTTTGCTCCTATTTCTATTCTAATCGATTTCAGGCGTGGCTTTATCCACCTATTTTTAAACCTATGATTTTTTTATACAAGTTTAGCAATAATTCGTGTGTTGCCAGAGAGAAAACATCAAACATCTACCAAGAAGTTGTGTATCAATTCATTGACTAGCGGCACTTTTTAAAATATTAAATACAATTATATCGTTTTAATCATGAACTTGTGATTTGGAAATCTTTTTAAAACGTGATTATGATTTTTAAGACTTTCCGTTTTAGATTATGAAATGTATTGTTAAGGAATTAATTAAATGTTAAGCACTTTATGTTAATGAGTTAAGTTAGTACATGCATTACCTATCCGTTTTCGTTTTTAATTATATTCAAAAGTAAGGAAGTTTTTGCACGAATGTTTTTTTGCTTGTCAGATTAAAGTTTCAATATTTTATATGATTTTTATTTATTAAACCCATTGTAATCCTTCATAACAAACTAGACGTAGTTCGAAGACCAAATGCTTATGGAAATTTAAACTATACATATAAAACAAAGTCGCCAAAAGCTGTCTGTCTGTATGTGATCGTTTTTCTTTTTCAAAATCTAAACGGATTTTTGTACAGTTTTTACTAAAAGATAGTGCAATTCTTGACGAAGGTTTAAGTTATAATACATTACGGTTTTATATAAATTGACTGTAATATAACGATTACTGTTGGCCCAACGCGATAAACTTAAAATCTAGTCAACGGATTTCAATGAAATTTGGTATGGAAATTCAGACCCTGGTAAAAATATAGGTTTTTTTTTCCTGAACAATATTTATTGGAACTTAGTAAATCATTAAAATTGAGTATCAGTTACTTTTTAAAATCTACTCTTGAATCTCGCTTTATAAAGCGTTGTATTCAAATAATGGATAGTTACTATAATATAGGCAGTAATAATATTTATTAATGGCAGAATTATGTAATATTTGATTTCGAGCTCCTTAACTTTCAAACAAATAGAGTAGTTAAAATATTATATTACTGTTACTCACTAATATATCTCTTTTATATTATGCCGGCGCCACACATAGCAAAAATATTCGAACAGTTGAACTCATGCGTGGCACGGGTTTTGCGTATTTGTGCAAAGCTTGTTTAAATGTTTACGTATTTACCATTCAGTGTCGGTTTTTCGACCACACATCAAAGCGTTCAAAGCTATCGAGTTACTTGAAGGAAAACCGATTATATAGAAACCTAAAAATAAAAGCCATAAAAATTTAAATTTGGTCAGTGTCTGTAACTGTGTTCAAAAATATTGCAGTCTTTTTTCAAATATTTGTCTGTGTGGCGCCGGCATTATAATAATAGGGGACCGGCCTATGCTTGATTTTGTACATTATTCTATATGTAATGGCTTTTAATACGAAAAAGAAGCACTTCTGCGAAAACAGCATAAAAATAGGTTACAAAATGAGCGAGTTATTCATATTTTAAAATATTGTAATGTGCAGAAGTGGGCGCGATGTGGGGATATCGCTTCATTTCTTTCTTTTGCACGCGTCGTAATTCCCGATGACGTCACATGTGGGTATTTTGTCTCTTTTCTGTTTCTTGTTAATTACCCCTTCCACCGAAATTCAAAGACTTATAACTTGTTGATTTTTCACCGGATTTTAATAATTTCTTCTGTGTTATAATTTATATTATGTAAATATTTGATAATTGTTAAGAACAAAAATGAGTCCGGTACCCTATTACATATATCTGTCTTCGTAAACGCGCATCCAAATGTCAATTTTCCGACATTCTGAAGGTCGTTCTCGCTGTCATTAATGTCATTGGAAAATCTCGTGTTTTGGTGTTAATTGCATCATTTTATCCGAAAAAGCACAAAATGGGCAACGCTAATGCAAAATCTGTAGAGATAAAGGCCCCGGAGGTACCGGTACCGGTCGGCGAAGAAAAACCCAAGCTAAAGCCGTGCTGCGCTTGCCCCGAGACTAAAAGAGCACGGGATGCATGGTAAGGTTATATTTTTAATCCATTAAAACTTTAATATTACGCAACAATTTTGAAGAACACCGTATTAAATATGTACTTTATCGTATTTAAATAAAACTTCCTTTTAAAAAAGTTTACGAATATGGTTAAATTGTCAGAAATAACTTTATCATTCTTTTTAAATTTCCGTACATATTTGCTTATAAAACTTCTACCAAATGCAATATCACCGGATATATTATAACTGTTTCTGTCCGCATAAATGTGTAATAATTTCATGGCAACTTTACAAAATTACACTATTGTGTACTAAACACAATGATTTTATTTACAGTATAATTGAAAACGGCGAAGAGAATTGCGGCCCTCTGATAGAAGAACATAAAGCGTGCATGAGAAAAATGGGTTTCAACATCTAAAGTGTTAAGTTTTGTATGTGAGCGAATATGATGATGATGATGAAATATGATGTTCCCTATTTATTTTAGTTATATCTGTCCTAAAGTTACAATATTCTGACAAACAATAACCTTAATAATGACTGTACAATTGCAGTGGTTCCATAAAAGATAAAGATTTCGCATACTTTATGTGATAATGTCATAACATAAAGGCAAATATGGCAAATTTTATGTCACTTGATAAGTTATTGAAAACAAATTAATATTCCTTGGTGGCATATTTGTATGATAGGACAACAGCAGTGCAGAGGTCTCAGACAAAATTATATTGTATATTTCTACTCAATATCAGCCTAAAGTCTGGCATTTGTACCCAATATGGTAATAGGCTTGCCTCCAATCACATTATGGGACGGAATTCAGATAGCAGAAAATGTCCCTGTCTGCTCTTTAGGGGATAAATGGTGTAAAAGTTTGTGTGAATCACTTAAAAATTTTGTTTGTCCAGAACTTAATAGGACGTAGATTAACCACTATTTTCAATAAGCATTTTGAATCACATTATTCGATTCGACCAATCAAAATAAAGTATCTTTTGACAAGCTTACAAATGTGTTATTTTGATTTGTTCATTCTCAAAATTAGATTAAAGATTGTGATTGGGATTATATACTGAAAATGACTGTAACAAGATAATCTAAAAATAAAATCATTCTCTTTTAACTTGATTATTGTGCATTTTGAAAGCTGCCATATTGTTATACTAAGGACAAATGTTGCTTTATGAAAAATGTTTTATTTCATTAGAAGTTGTCCTGTCGACTTAAGATAACCTGCCTGGAGCAGTCATACCATGGCATAACATTAATGAATGTATGAGATGAATGTTAGTAATAATTCAAAATTTTAGTCATAACTATTTTTAGTATTACTATTTATTAGCCAAAGAAAAAACTATATATGCTTTGAAAATCGGATAGTAAACCAATATATGTATATTTACGCAACAATGTAGTGAAATGTATGTGAAGAATAACAGATCTGTTTGCATCCATGTATCAACTATGTTAGGTTATTGTAAATAAATATTATTATTTATACTTGACTTTTATTATAAGTGGATTACAAAACATGTTATTTCAAAATATTGTTTGAACTTTATAAATATATATGAAAGCGATGCAACACTGTAAACAGCACAAATGGAACTTTCTGATTCAAGTTAATAGAACAAGACAATGTAGCTATCGTTCTGCAAGACAATATTAATAAATAAATAGGAAATTAAACTAAAAATAACTCTAAGATCTTAATAGTTATTCGTATGGGAGCAAGCAAGACGCCAATTTGTTTTGGAAACTGATGTAAATAAAATTAAACTTCAAGTCATGCACACGTTTCGCGCCATTCGCCAGCTATTTAGCTATTTTTGATGGAGAACAAGTTAGAATTCCGTCTGCACCATTGCATTGTTCTACGGTGATTCGCGGTTTTTTATGTTGCACAATAACCATTTGCACCTCTTACCCATTAGTTAGTTTCTTATTTTATCCGTAAAATGAACCTTGTAATTTGTTTGTTGCGAAATGTCCATAGAACACGATTTTTGCCGGCTTTCCTTTTCGTAGAATTTATTTAAAATCTAATAATTTCAATTCTGCATATTAGTACCTATAAGTTGGATCGGGTTCTTTTTCGGAAAATTTCACCTTTCCCCACTGTAATATACCGATATAACTTTTACCTATAGAACCTATCCTACAAAGTAAATATGAATAAATACTACAATTGCGTCTATGACGAGCACAATTTCGCTGGTTATCTCACTTACACGATAACAATAAGAATAAATTATAGTTGTACGTTATCTACCAAACGAGTCTCGAACTGTGGCCCTGTTGGGTGTGTGATTCGCGAAATCTTAAAGATGCGTTTAATGAAAAGTATATCTCGAAAAAACTACGACGACCAGTCGGCACCGAGCTCTGTGCAATCCGTCGACAGTTATGAGTGAGTTTAGTTTTATTTATGTAGTAATTATAATTTTAGCAGTAACATGGACGTAGTACCTTTAAAGTAGATACAACCTACGTAATCTAGATACCTAGGTATATTATTAGGTACTTACTAGCTTTTGCTCGCCGTTCCCACACGGGAGAGATTTCCGGGATAAAAGTCCCGCTATATATTTTCCCAGGATAGAAAGTACACTGTCCTACCCAGGGTTTCAAACTACCTCCATACGAAATTTCATCGAAATCCGTTGGTAGTTTCTGAGCTAATCGCGTTCAAACGAACTTTTAAAAGTAAGTATACTTTTATTAAAGTATAGATAGATAATTGTGTCTTTCGCGCTAAAAATGTGGAGGTCAATGACCAGCTATAATCTTATGTAAAGTCTCGCAAAATTTGCAAATATTAAATCCGAATATACGAACAATAATATGATTCTATTTACGACAGCGATGAATCCATCCCCTGCGATGGCCGTTGACGATCCAACACCATCAGGCAGGTCAGGAATTCCGCTAGGTCTGCCTATATTGCATGTTAAAACTTGTCTGATTAACTAGTACCTAGACTTTAATTAGAGGAAGGAAATGAATATTTAAGTATTGGTGGTAAATGTCTCGTATGCGAGAGGCCGTCAATGTCTATTTTGCGGCTAAGCAGCAGTGTGTATGCAATGTCGTGTTCCGATTCGAAGGTCATTATACCCAATATAAATACTGGGCATCATGAAACTTGACATCTTATGTCTGAGGATGACGAGTGTAGTGGAGTGTCACACAGTACTTTGTTATTTTAAGTTATGCGTGGAGTAACTACTGTTTATGGGCGGTCGTATCACTTACCATCAGGCGAGCAGCATGTTCAGTTAGTCATTCAAATATAATAACAAAAGACATTAAAAAAAATAAAACCCAAATATATTAGGTAGAAATCATTTCACCATTTGCAGGCAAGTTTATTATGTATTCTGACCTTGCGCAGGTTACAACCGCACGTTTTAAAGCTTGCTGGACTTGACAAATCGCATGTACACAGAACTATTGCGGCTAGTGTAAACGTATCTGAAAGTTCGTGCGCAATAAAATTATTGCTGTAAGAACTTGCTAGATTAAATTTAATATATATAGAGTGCCATGGTCGTGCAAGGTCGAGACTGCGACGTGAAGTGACAATGTCACGAACATAAGTATTAAGTAGATACTGATAATTTTATATGAATGCAAACACACGTCCGCTACCAAGGTCCTGCTGAACAGTTTTATAATTAAAGCTACGTTACTCCATATTTTGAATACCTTTTTTTAATTTTATAGTTTCCTGGCTCCGAGCTCCGACTAACTAATTTTTAAGGTGGATAAATCTAGTCACAATTATTTTGACCAAACTCGGGATTCGTACCCAGGACCTCAGCAGGGCAGTCGTACTCTTACAGCGCGCGCATTACAGTTGCGCCACCGAGGCAATCAAAATTTACTATCCCTAAGTAATTGCAAAGGTGCTTTATATTTTTGGTGATAAAGAAATATTTTGGGAATATGATAAGGAGAAAGTAGCAGCCTATCGGAATGGACGTAGGAACGATATAATCGTAACATAATACAAGGCTCCTTGAAGAATCAAGCAAAAAAAGTACTTAATGAATATGAATTGTCCTCGTTGCGTTTTGGTCAGTTTAAAAATATGTCTAGTGATAGCTTATACTCGCTAATAACCAGAAGACATCGAAAAGGTACACCCGGAATAAACATTTGCATGAATTAGGTATAACAAATACATTTTTTGCGCATTGGAAATCGAACCCGTGACCTTAGTTATCAACTCAACCAATACGCGTTACGCAAATTCACGTTGCGACGTTCAATGATAATTGGTAGACTTGATTATCTTTTATATCACTTATTTTATCCCCTGGTTATACCCAACGAGTAGACTTTTATGGCCATAATTAATTTCAGATCTATATTATTAATAATTATAACTTTTATCTTACAATTGCTATGTATTGGTTTAATTGCATATGGTTAGCAAGTTATTTATTTTAATTTAATGATCTGCCTATAAATATTATAAAAAAAGTCCCCAAAAGCTGTCTGACTGTATGCGATCGATTTTCTCAAAATCTAGTGAACGGATTTTTGTACGGTTTTTACTAAAAGATTCTTGAGGAAAGTTTAGGTTAATAATACATTACGGTTTTATGTAAATTGACTGAAATATAATGATTACTGTTGAAGAGGTCGCATGACTGTATTAAATCTTTTGGGTCGTGATTTACACATATAGTGTTATCTAATTATAATTGCAAATGTACACAAGAGCCCTACTGAAAAATCAAAACAGGTCCGATGACGCCATGGATACTACGCTCGGTTCCTTGATGTACACATGTAAGTAACAAAGTACACTAAGATAGTAAAACAAAATAGAAACATGACGAAATATCGATAAATCTTTCATCATCCATTTATCTTGAAATATAAATCAATACAAATAGTAAATAAGCGTATTTATAGAAAAGCGTAAGATATTTATAATAACTAAAACAATTCGGTGAAATAGTTACCAAAAACTCTAAATAAATGTTTAATATATAAGTAAGTTTTTATTGTCTATTTATTTAGGTAATTGTTACTAATGCGCATAAAAATGGGCGTAGCCAGTTTTCAGCTCAGCCAAGACGGGAAAGGAAAATATTAATAAAATTTAATAAGCAACTTCAAACAAACAACTCTTCAGAGTTTATATATTAGTATAGATTAGAAATAAAAACACAAAATAGGACATATTATAAAAACGATAAACTACGGCTATATTGAGAACTTAATCGCAATATACAAAAAACATCCAATGCCAAGCGATACAAGGGACTGATACGGACCTCGTATTTTAATTTTAATAGGGTTCAAAAGTCGTACGCTTCAGAATACTGGCAAATTATCTCGGTGCGTGAGATCAAGGGAAAGTGTGTTCAGTGCGTTGACAGCTCTTATCAGTACAGCATCCTGCTTATCAGGGACACTTTCGACTTCAGCTCGTTAAATGCAACATTGAAACAGGGATCGTATCGTATACTTGTATCATACGATCGTTATATTATCGTAACTTACATCGCTTAGGATTCACTTTTGCTGTTTTTTCAATTTATGATATTTATCCCATCCCCAGCTATAGGAAGTCCCAGATGGGAGCAGAGGAAGACAGGTGACCTCTCTTCCCCTGGACTCAAGACCAGTACATACTTTTGTGTGTAATTATTTGTGTAGTGTGTTGAATTATTGGGACCACCTACATGAAATTTCCACTCTATCCCCCGCCGCTGGATCTGATATTTGCTCCCCCCTCGCTTGAGCTGAAAGCTGGCTACGCCAATGTTTACTCTAAGTCTTCCTATATTTTTTTAAGTACGAGCATGTGGTTGCTTCATCTTGTTGGGCATTATTTTTCATATGACTTGTGCCGCGTCGCGCAGACGCTTTATAATATCAACAGTTAGTAATTTAACAACTTCCGACCCGATAGCGGTTATTAAGGCGATACCTCAAGGTCCATTTTCATACATTTTGTTTCGCCTTTAATCTGTAATAAACAGTATAGTAATTTAATTCACGTCTAGTTAGTGATTAGTTCTCGCAGTTGAAAATGTAAAAATAATTAATAATCATGGATATTTCTGCCTTTAAAATTTCGTCATATTAAATTTTAAAGGCCGAAATATCCATGATTATTAATTATTTTACGTTTTTCTTCAACTGCGAGAACTAATCACTAACTAGACGTGAATTTAAATTCTTTACTTGCCAATACTTGTTTAGTTACCCAGATTAAAGCCGAAACAAAATGTATGAAAATGGACCTTGAGGTATCGCCTTAAAATAAAAATCTATAAATAATAGATAAGGTTGTATCTTTTTTAATAAAACTATGGAACAGTAAATATACAAATAATTCCATCTTGAAGAAATAGATAATAGGTATTATGCCATAACACAGACTTTTTTATAAGTATGCTACTGTAATAAATTTGCAATTTTGTTTTATTTATTTTCAACACACAGGCTTTAAAATGCTAAAAACGATTGTTTTCGCTTCTGTTGCTCTAATAAAGTCCCATATTAGATTTTCTTCAATATCTGTAATTTATTATATACCTACCTATATAGAAAGGTGAAGAAAGAATAAAGTAAATCATAAAAAAATATTTTTTGAAGGAAATCAATATATTTTGCTTTTGAATAAAATATTGTCTTAAATAATACTTATCGCCCCCTTAGTACTAAAGTGACACAAGTCAAAAGGTATATATTAAGTACTAGATTTTGTTAAAAAAAACTTCGTAGCATGCTCTATAACCCTATGACGAGAAAAAGAAAAAATTATAGAATAGAAGCAGAGATTCTCACTTTCGACAGCCGCCCAATTCACTGCCTTGTAAATTGCTTTCAAATCTTTTTTATTCATTTCCCAGAAAGATCTTTTTGAGTATGGTCATCTTAGTTCTAAGAGTGCATTATGTTTAAAAACAAAACCAATAAATATCGTAGATTAAATTCCTACAATAACTAATAACTACTGAAGAAACTGTAGACATTGCCGATTAATTTATGTAGGTACCTACAACAATGTTTATAAATCGGTCGGTAATTTGTGATTATCTTGGCACTTGGAGACAAGCCGCGGCAGACGTTACATCGATCTATACCGTCTTGTTACAGAGTGTTCGGCAGTGCCTGCTCTGACTTTTCTGATTGTGAATATTGTGATGACAGAAGAAGATATAAACACATGTAAGTTGTCGCTACACTAATAATATTTTAGATAATTCGCGTTTTAATTAACGATAATTTGAAATGTTAATCAAAATTGCGATATGTTCTGGAAATATTAAATATTGTAAATCATCGTAATTCTTACATTGTTACGGTTGATGTTTATATAATGAATAATTCGCATTGAGAGTTTGTCATTAATTGCAATTTTGTATTATAAGCAGGTATTTAATTCTATAGTTGGGAATATAAATAGCAACATTCATATTTTTCATAGTAAATTTTCCTGATCTATTTTTGATTTTTAGAGTGTTCTTCGTCTATACTTTTATCTTCTAGAAGAAGGCCCTGCTTACTCATATATTGCAAAAATATACTTTTATTTTATTTATTAATATTTTAATGTTGTTGGTTCCTAGGACCACTATTGATCGATACCTTCAAAAATATTCAATTTTCGGTAGAATACTATTAGAAATACTTACGTATATTGCCCAATCTCAGAAACAATTTCGGTATCTAAGAGTTTGTGAACCCTGATGAGGCTATGGCCTGCGCTATCAAGATAATCTAGACTAATCAACATGTACTGTATATAGATACCACTCTCCAAGCACCAGCACGAGTCCAAGTTACCTCAGCGCCATGAGTCGCTTGGAGGCGGCGCCGTTGTTGGGTACTTCCACGCCCACGCTGTACAAAACTATAGGCACGGCCTCTGCGGATTCTTTGGTAAGTAGTCTATGAAGAATAATTCTAATAATAAGAATAAGTATATAGATTAGATTAGAATTCATATTAGTCTCATCCCCTATTTAACAACTTAAGGGATGTATTTTCAAACATCCTTTCATATTATGCTACTTTAACTCTTAATGATCGTGAGTAAAATGTCATGCCTTCGGCTTAGATAGTTTAAGCTATGCGTAGTTTGTCAATTAAATTTAAAAAAAATTAAGCAACCGTAACCAGAGGGTTAAGATTAATCCCGTGTCAGGGCTATGTATTACACAACCACGACCCTTATTCTCTATGGCAATGTAAACTCGTAACACGGCTATGTAAATTTATCTTCGTGAAATTTGAGTATAACGGTATTCTGCTGCCAATTTGTATCTTCTTAAACGCATAGCGATGCATTACGTTTGTATTGCACCGTCAAAATATCGTGTGGCATACTGAATAAGGCTAGGATGCCGCCAAAACTGGTTACTACAAGTACTATCTTAGTTCTAAATTGAAAGAAGGTCGTTATCGCCATTCTGTTAATGATGCTGTTGCTGGCTATTTATCTAAACTCCACAGGTTCAAATCGGTTGGCCCCTGACGCCATTAATGTCTTGTACAATTTGTTTAACAAGATAATTATGTAACCCGTTTTTAGCTTATTATCACCTCTCACATGTTTAAATCTAATAATATAATCTAATCTCCTAATATTTAAATTCAAAATGATTCCTAAGTAGAATGCTTCTAGAAACTTTTAACCGAAAAACATTAAAAACCGAAATACATTAAGTACTTGAAGCCTTAAATTCGTCCAAGAGATGTTTTTTAGCTAGTAACAAACAAGCAACTTATTGCTATTTTCAATAAACGAACACAATTTCGCTTTTTTCGATTTATGCTAAAAATTAACCAGTCAGAACAAAGTTAGGTACACATGCATACAAATGAGTTATTTTGAGTGGTTCATTATTGGAATGCGATTTAAGATTAAGATTAGGATCGTTTATTGAAAACGTTTGTAAGTCATTTGCTTACCCATTAAGGTACCCATTAATTTATACAACGCAAATTGCATAGCTCTCAATCACAAACTTCCGCACTAGTAGTTTTATTTATTTCTTTATCATCCATTCTTCATGCGCAATGGTGTTCATTTATTTTCATGTAACCCACCAGCTCGTTGGCATAATTTCTTCTACAAATGATGGTATTGTTCTTAGGGCCCAGCGGATCTCTCTGCGAGTGCCATACTAGCCACATACAATAAGAGATTTGAACCTTCAATAAAAATGGAAAAGAAGAAACAGAACTCGCTCATCACAATGTAAGTAAATTTAGCATATTTGGTAACTTGCACATAAAATTAAATAAAACGAATCTCTAAAAAATCATTATTTAATTTAAAAAAGTGCGTAGACCAGCGTCGCTAAAGAGGTAGAGAGAAGGGAAATTATTGTATCATTTATTTGTAACCGTTTCATGATGTACTATTTTTCTCATTAATAGATTGCAATTCTCCATAACGAGTTGATGGTTTTTAAATCTAAAAAGTAACCGCACAAGATTTTTATTGCTTAGTTTTGGGCATTTCACAAGCTAGATAGTTAATACTACGCTGACATAAAACAAGGAATTAATATCGAGGAAACAGTATAACAAGAAAGCAATTCATGCTGACCCTACGTGTCTTATTATTAATTAATCAATATCATTAACGTAAACTTATTGTTATTAACGAATGTCAATTAAAATTGTCTGTCGTATTATAAAACCTTGTATATTGCCTTTGTGTTACCTACTTGATATAAAGTATAGTTTTAAAAAGCCAATAACAATATCATAATATTCATTCATTATTTTTCCTCTTTGGAACGTTTAGCGAGACCAGTTTTCTACTTTTCTGTTTATTTTATATACCATAAATACCATAACGTCTTCTTTTCTCTTAAGAGTTCCATACCTCAAATTATTTTTTATAGAATAAATTTAGTGTAACACACCAAAATTTCGCTAGCTATAGTGTCCTATGTAATAAGGACCTACTCAACCGAGCTTATTGCTAATCTCCGGGGACCATTCCAGACAGACAGTGACATGACTAAGTATTCAATGGCCCAGGTGCGAAAAGAATGGCCCCGGCCCAATGTGTCGAAACGAGGACCCAGGAGGGAGCAAATTTCGCAAGTTAATATTTAACTTGCAACCCTATAACAGGTACCACTTTACCCGACCTGTGGATCGAACCCGAGACTTCAGCACGTGACTTATCGCGATACAACTACGCCATCGAGCCGCCGCCATCTTACTCTTTAATCATCCAAATTCTAATTCCAATACCTTTATGCTTGTCTCCAGTTTCTCAGTATGGAACACGATAATGGGCTCATCCTTGCTGACGATGGCGTGGGGTGTGGAGCAGGCGGGTCTGCCTGCTGCACTCGTGTTGGTCGCATTCATGGCCGCGCTGTGTCTCTACACTGCCTATGTCCTGCTCAGAGTCAATGCGCATCACGGTAAGTTTAGTATTTTATTGCTATTGAATGAGGTGACGAGCATACCGCTCGCTTGGTGGTAAGTGACATGACTGCCCATAAAAACTAGCAACACCATACAACACTCTCTATTACAAAGTACTGAATGAAACTCCGTGCACCTCATACTCAGAAGTGAGACGTTATTTCTCATAATGCCCAGTAGTTAGTCTGGCTACAATGTCCTTCAAACCGGAACACAACAATGCATTCTACTGCTTCTCAGTAGAAATAGTCATTGCAGTGACATCTACCCAGACGTTTTAGATTGGTATTGTTCTTCCTATTTCCTAAAACAATGTAAAAGATCTATCAGGTCATCCATAAGACCATTATGTTATCAGGTAGCGACACATGCTCAGTGCCGGACCTGTGCCGCTCGTTGCTGGGCGGCTGGGCGGAGGTGCTGGCGCACGGGTTCAGCCTGCTGGTGCTGCTTGGAGCCAACATCGTCTACTGGATACTCATCACCAACTTCCTTTACTTCACTGTCAATTATTTCATTGGTAATATTCAATTTCTATTTAGAATTAAAAGTCTGAGGATACGAGTAAATCGCTCTCATCCGATGGTTGACAAATCTATTTTGGAATTACAAAGTATTGCATGGCACTGCGCTGCGCTCTTCACCCTGAGAAATAAGATTTAAATACCCATAAAGCCCTATAAAAGTAGCTTCAATGTTATTCAAACCAGAGCATAATGATGCCTGGCAGCAAAACAGATATTGCACTATCGGATTCTGGAATACGGAGCACCTACCATTACATTTAATAGATTAAATTTGATGACCTTTTACTTGAGTATTCTAAATTAATGATATCCTTTATCCATAGATCTCCACTCATCAAACACGACAGAGTACAACTCGACGCTGCTCTGCCCGAACGCGGTGAACGAATCGCTGCTGATCCCGCGGGCGGCGGCGCCGGAGTCTCCGTACTGGGGGCTGCACACCACCGCGCCGCTCTACGTCGCGATTATCGTCTTCCCGCTGCTTAACTTTAGGAACGTCTCGTTCTTCACCAAGTTCAATTCGCTAGGTGAGTGTGTTGCGAAAGTGGTTAGTTTTATGATTGATTTATTGTGTCTTCTGAAAGCTTGATCGCGAGTTAAATGTTTGATAGTTCTCTCTAGCCAGCGTAAAGTAAATCGCAATACTCTCGTATTATATGTCCACATTGTCGCATGTTTAGACCCACCATTAAGTAGCCACAAAATACTAACTAAGAAACTATTTGGTATTAAATCTTCTTTGAATACATACAAACAATATCAACTACAACCGTAAACAGAAATTACAAATAAATAATCATCGCCTTTAATTCTGCCTCTTAACATTATGGAAGCCAGTCTGAACCATTGTTCTATTTCAGGCACACTATCCGTCCTCTATCTATTGATCTTCGTCATCGTGAAGGGTTACGCCTGGGGCATCAACGTGGGCACCGCGTGGACCGAGACCCGCGCCTTCAAGAACGCTGCCGTGCTCAGCGGCATGCTGGCGCTGTCCTTCTACATACACAACATTATCATCGACATCATGAGGAATAATTCCAGACAAGATAAAAATGTAAGGACTTTATAAAGCTCTATTTTTAAGGTTTTCTGGTGTAAGAGAATTTATATTCGCCAGGATAGCAGTCACTGGTGAAAAACTCGGCATAATCGCCTTCCTAAGCACATAAATGTGTCATTTTCCGAGATCAGCCTGTGGAACAGGACAGCATAATTGTGACGACTTGAGGTAGATAATCATCTCTCGACAATCGATATTACCTAGGCCCTACTCCACCTATCATCAGATGCAGTAAGGTCATTTTGCTATAGTTGTACACAAAAAATATTTTACCAGACGTTATGCCTCTTAAAAAGCGGCGATAGCCTAGTTGGGTGTGGAACGTATTGCCGAGACGATAGTCCGCAGGTTCAAATCCCAAGGGCACACACCTCTGACTTTTCTAAAATGATGTGTGTATTCTTTGTGAATTATCGCTTGCTTTAACGGTGAAGGAAAACATCGTGAGGAAACCTGTATACCTGAGAAATTCTCTATTAGGAATTTTTGAGGGTGTGTGAAGTCTACCAACCCGCACTAGGCCAGCGTGGTGGACTAAGGCCTAATCCCTCTCAGTAGTAGAGGAGGCCCGTGCCCAACAAATGGGACAGTATATAATACAGGGCTGATATTATTATTATTTATGCCTCTTTATGCGAGATTTTGTCTATTTTTAAAGCAGTTGCGTTTTTATTTCTATTCAGTATAATACCTATAACCTAGATATAAGATCATAAGAAATAAGAGTCTTAACAACCAGTTAGCCAGACAATCTGTGCTTTGAAATTCTGTATTGTGCTTCATATTTCTTCTTCACAGGCAGTTCTGCCGGTTACCATTTAACGAGCGCGTTACTTATCGCCTTGATCTGTTGTATACAAAAATATCTTCTATATTTCCAGGGCAGAGATCTCACAATAGCGTTTCTACTAGTCACGATAACGTATACCATGGTTGGCGCGGTGTTTTACATCTGCTTTCCGCTCGCCAAGTCTTGTATTGAAGATGTAAGTATCATGGAATTCGGTTGATTACTTGATATCATGTGCAATTATTGAATCATTGAATTTTATGCGAATATTTATCAAATTTCGTTTGATTCCAGAACATTTTAAACAATTTCGAAATGCACGACATCATGACAGCCGTTGCGCGAGTTTTGTTGTTGTTTCAAGTAAGTTTTCTGGGGTAAACTTCATTTATTTAAATCATACCTATGTATAGTCATGGGCGTATTCATACGAAAAAAACATATCAGAATGTTTAATTTGTAGGACATCATTAAAATTATGTAGTACTAAACTAAGAATTAAGATTAAACTTCTTATATACTGATCCTTCACTCAAGTTATTGCAAAGAAGGATACAAACAACACTTATACATGAGAGCAATGCTAATAACGGGCATAATTAGATTTGAATTTTCTAAGACTACTAAAACAGCGATCTATAGCAAGACTCCTGCAATCCCTCCCGCGCCCTACCCCTACCTAATTAATTAAGCTTCAAAAAACTGTATTAAATAACACAATATCAATTTACTTAGGATTTTCGTTGCGAAATTTTTAAAAGCAGTTCGGCATATATTTTACCCACGCTCGCGAAAGGGTAACGCATATTGCAGAAATAATTAGCCCTAGTATACGCCCGTCCGTCCGCTTACCATACCAACCTTCTGTACTAACATTTTTTGGTGCAGGTGGTTACCGTATACCCATTAGTGGCGTACATGCTGCGTACAGAGACCATGCTGCTCCTTTCGCTGCAGGAGACGCGCTGCTACACCATGACCATCAATGTCACCATCGTCATCATGTGCGTGCTGGTCGCGTGCTTCTGTCCCAACGTTGGGACTATTATAAGGTAATATTTATGACTATTCTATAGATTAGAATGTGTTTGGGTAAACATGCTTGTAAAACAAAATATTATGTATATATGTGAAGAAAATATGTTCAGATTGCGCGTATGGACTATGGAGTGTCAGATTTGGCATAATTAAAGTTCATATAGAGGAACGTAGAAAAAATAAATTTATGTAGAATATGTGTTACAAATATATAAAATTAGACGGTCGATTTCGGCCACTGGACGACCACTAGATAATGCGAATGTATTGTGAAAATGATTTTGTTAGAAGTAACTGGAAACTCCATTATATTTTACTATATATAATAATAATAATAATAAGCCCCTCACAAATCTAACTTCACGTCCGGCACGAACATCTGATGCCACGCGGGGGGCGGACATTGGCAGTTTTTAGCTATATACTTACCAATGACTAACGAAGCACTAGTATTAAAACAATATACATGCGATGCGTCTAAGAAACAGGACAATACCCCAGGCGGGTACCGGAGCTAACCGCGATGGAGAATCCCGCCCCGGGCCTTTAAGCCCGGGCTGCCCTGCGTATTCTGGGGAGGGCACCGTATCGCACCAATCTGCCCGGTTTCAAACTGTTGCAGTCCAACATGACCCACCATCATCGTCATGTTCCTCACCAACTTCATTATTTTCATCCATCCCTTCATCACCACCCTCGTATCTTGATAGAATTGAAGAGTCTCATTCATCAAATTCATCACCCTCACCCTCATCATTACTTCAATCCGATTTGGATGTTGTGCAGGAGGCTACTCCAGCCAATGTTACTGCACCCGCCAATGACGGAAGGCGCACGCACAAAAAATGGACTAAAGAAATGAACATTTTCATAATGCGCCACTATTTCATCCTCACTGATCTAGAAACAAACACTAAAACTTACCTCACACCATTACACGCACGCTTTAATGCACAATTCCCTAATATGGAAGTAGGAAAACAACGGGTAGGAGATCAACGCCGTGCTATAGTTCAACGAAACTTTTGACTAAAGAGGAAATTAGAAATATCAAAGAAGAAGTTAGAAATTTACTGTCTAAAAACCAACACTTATCATTAAACACAAACACAGACATACAGCACACACAATCCAATAGAATAAGATGGACCAACGAGTTAAATGAAACTATAATGCGTAGTTACTATAGATTAACAAAGCTCGAAACTGACCTAACTACATACAGACCCCTCTTACACCAAGATATCGTTAGTAAATGCCCTTCAATTTCCCACCTCTCTGCACAAAGGATTGCTGATCAGCGTAGGTCTATTGTAAATAACCGATTACTATCAACTGATCAACTAAATAGAATTCGACAAGAAGTTCAAAACGAACTAATCTCTGACACCGCATGCGCTCTCGAAGACTCAACCCAGCTTGCACAAGACACATCAGTAATCTCTACAGACCCTATAGAAACAATAACCATACAGATAGACTTATCTCCAAGACAAACAACAAATAGCAATGATCAACCAAGTCTATCAATAGAATTACAACAACAATTAGAAGAAATGTTCTGGGAAACATTTCATACTTTCAAAGACACACACCCTACAAATCGACCCTACCTTCCAAAGTTAAAACCTTCGAAGAGACTAGCATCTATAATCAACTACCTCAATACTGATATACTTACAAAAATAGTAACTATTGACACTGATTTTAAAACGACTCATGCAATCATATACTGCGCAGCTTATACTGCTACAAAATTTAATGGCGTTAAAATCCTAGACACATGCAATCTAAACAGTAACTTAGAAAGAAAACCCAGGTGGCAAAAACGGCTAGAAGGCAGAATAAGCGAATTAAGAGCAAATATAGGGCGTCTGACAGAATATATAAGGGGCGTCCGATCGACAGCTTTGCAAAAGCATATAAATAAAATAAAAGAACAGTATAAAATCCATTCACAACACGAGACACTAAACAATGACCTTAGCCACTACTTAGATACTCTCAAGCAAAAATTAAACGCTCTCGCAAGTCGGATGCGCAGATATAAGGAGACTACACTCAGGAAAGTACAAAATAAGCACTTTGGTAACAATGAAAAATTATTCTATAGAAATCTCACATCGCCTAATAGCTCGCCAGAAAATAATTCACCTTTGCCAACTCCAGAAACTTTACACGCCTTTTGGTCCAATATTTGGTCGAACCCAGTTGAGCACATAGAAAACTCGTGGATTACGGAAGATAGACAAATACTTAAGAATATCCCAGAAATGGAATTTGATAATATCCCCATAGATCTTTTAAAAGCTGTAATATCAAAAACCCATAACTGGAAAGCTCCCGGATCTGATAACATACACAATTTTTGGTATAAAAAGTTAACTTCCGTACACTCACTACTTCTAAAACACATAAATTCATTCATCAATTTACCTTATACAATGCCGGCCTTCATCACGCAAGGCGTAACATATATGCTACCAAAAGATTTATCCGATACTGAAAACCCCGCCAAATATCGACCAATCACTTGTCTCCAAAACATTTATAAAATAATTACAGCTTGTTTAAGCGAAACCATTTACAAATACACACAGGAACAACAAATCTTGGCAGAAGAACAAAAGGGTTGTCGAAAAATAGTCAGGGATGTAAGGAACAGCTCACCATCGACGCAGTAGTTTCAAAACAAGCAGTTATTCAAAAACTAGACATCCACACCATGTACATAGATTATAAGAAGGCTTTCGACTCAGTACCACACACCTGGCTAATATATATCTTAAAACACTATAAAATTAACCCTGCAATTATAAGTTTTTTGGAAAAAACAATGTTAAACTGGAGTACTAAACTAAAAATATGTAATTCTGGCAAAACTACTGAAACCGAATCCATCTCCATAAAAGAGGCATATTCCAGGGTGACGCCTTAAGCCCCCCTTTGGTTCTGTCTAGCCCTTAACCCATTATCTAATATGCTTAATAAAAATAATTTCGGATACAAAATTAAACATGACACACATCAAATTTCACTATCTCATCTCATGTACATGGACGATATAAAGCTTTTCAGTAACACTCTAAAGGACCTACGCACCCTAGCTGACATCGTTCAAACATTTTCACACGATATACACATGGAATTTGGCGTAGATAAATGCAAGATTCAATCAGTCCACAAAGGAACAATAGTACCCGCCTCTTACAAATTGGCAAATCAAGAGGTAATAGATGCTGTAGACCCAGTGGAAGGATATAAGTACCTAGGATATCATCAGTCACAGGAGCTCCACCACAAGAACATTAAACAGCTACTGCAACAAAATTTCAGGACTAGACTACATAAAGTACTACACACCCACCTAAATGCTCGCAACACCATCAAAGCTATAAACACCTTTGCCGTCCCTATTCTAACTTACTCGTTTGGTGTAATACGCTGGACACAAACAGATTTAAAAAACCTTCAAAGAATCATTAACACTGCAATGACTAAACATAGAAAACACCACCCAAGAGCTTGTATACAGAGAATGACCCTACCTAAATGCGAAGGTGGCAGGGGTTTAATAGATATAACAAACTTACACAATAAACAAATCATGTCGCTCAGATCATTCTTCCACAATCGTTCACTGCATTCCACACTGCACAAAGCTATCTGTGAAGTAGATAAATACACGCCACTATTTCTCGCTGATCACACAAAAGAAATGCCTATAACCACCAAACAACAAAAGATTGACATCTGGACACAAAAATCTCTGCACGGCCGTCATCGTCACGATTTAACTAACCCTAATGTTGACAAAATAGCGTCAAACGCATGGTTAAAGCGTGGCGAGCTGTTTCCCTGAAACAGAAGGATTCATGCAGGCCATTCAAGATCAGGTTATAGACACTAAAAACTATAGGAAACACATAATCCGAGACAGTAGTCTAAGTAGTGATCATTGCCGACACTGTCATAAACACCCAGAAACCATCCAACACATCACAGGCGCATGCTCCTCCATCACACAGACAGACTACAAGCACAGACACGATCAGGTAGCGGCAATCATACACCAGACACTCGCATACAAGCACAAACTCATCACAGAAAAACAGCATATTATAAATATACACCTCAAATTATCCTAGAATCACCTGACTACAAACTATACTGGGACAGAACTATACTTACAGACAAGACCGTACATCACAACCGCCCTGATATCACACTACACGATAAACATAGTAAGACAGTTTACCTCATAGACATCGCAATCCCCAACACACACAATCTCACGGCCACACATACTAATAAACTCACAAAATATGCAGACCTGACCATTGAATTGAAAACTCAATGGAGAGTGCAATCTGTGAAGACAGTCCCCATCGTTATATCCAGCACCGGCGTAATCCCTAAAACACTGCACACTAGCCTGAAAACCCTAAACATTCATCCACTCACATTCACGCTAATGCAGAAGGCAGTCATACTAAACACGTGCAGAATCGTCAGAAAGTTTCTAGCAATAGATTAACATATCAACCGCCGAAGTTGTTTGGCCAAAAGCCCGCAGCTCTGGTGAAATACCCCAGAAATGGGAGAAGTTTAAAAACTTAAAATATAATAATAATAATAATAATATCAGCCCTGTATTATATACTGACCCGCTGTCGGACACGGGCCTCCTCTACTACTGAGAGGGCTTAGGCCTTAGTCCACCACGCTGGCCTAGTGCGGATTGGTAGACTTCACACACCCTCGAAAATTCCTATAGAGAATTTCTTACGTATGCAGGTTACTTCGCGATGTTTTCCTTCACCGTTAAAGAAAGCGATAATTCACAAAGAATTTTCTAGAAAAATCAAAGCTGCGTGCCCTTGGGATTCGAACCTGCGGACATTCGTCTCGGCGGTCCGTTCCACAACCAACTAGGCTATCGCCGCTTATATGTTCACTATACTGTAGCCAAATGTCGCACAATAGTAAATTTCCCTTATAATAAAATAAAATTGGCGGTATAATTATTGTAGTCTATTATTGTTTCAGATACACGGGAGCCATAAGCGGTCTCGTCCATGTGTTCGCGCTCCCCTCTCTACTACAAGTGCGGTCGCTACAGCTGCGCGGGAGGCTGACGTGGTGGAAAAGCCTTTTCTACTTCCTTATAGTGGTCTTTGGGACTGTCAACTTACTTATGCAGTTTTTTATTACTGAGTAAATACCTTTCTAGGTCAGGGGTTCCCCTGTCCCCGATTTGATGTAAATAGAATGAGACCGTATACCTCTTGGTAGGTCAGGGGCGGATTTGAGATTACAGTGTGGGGGTACTTTATTTGTGTGCAGATATAATGCATTTTGGTTATATTTGGGTTTATTTGATGGGAACTATGTATTTTCTTGAGCCAGGATGATTACAGTGGTAATTCCCTGAGCACAAAGACATAATTAATCTGCCTTGTAAAAGTACCTATATTGTTTAGTAAAAGTCTATCAGAGACAACTTAGGAGACATTTTTCTCTTACTGAATTAATGGTTTTTGTAATATATATTTTAGAGACTGCAAAATCCAATGTAACTGCAAATTATTGCCCCACGAACAAAAAAAGGTTATCGCGAAGTTTAATACCACTTTTCGATTTTTGAGACGATCACACATTACTGTGTTCGTTGATAGATAGACATTCCATATTAATGCATTTGGCCTTTGTCTGCTTACGTTTATTGGAGGCTGACTGTACGTAAGATGTAAAATGTCACTCAAAAAAGTAATTGAATCCGCCCCCGGCTTTAACTATACACTATAGCAATAACTTTATTGATCAGAGCTGTATAGACTATTAGGTTCCAGATAATTTCTAGATTACGAAATTCAGTATACGAATTGCAATGAAAATACTCAATTTATATTCCTGTACAAATACTTTAATATACTGTCTAGTCATAAATAATTTAATAAATATTAATTATATTTAGGATATCATTGTTATAAAGTGATATAAAAATAGGTCCAAGTTAGGAAATAGTTACTATGTAATTTTGAAAATTATTTAATTATTAAGATTATAAACAGTAGTCAAAAATACTGTGCATTTTTATGTAGCAATTTTGTTTTAAATAAAAATGTAATAAAATGTATTTAAATATTTTTATTTCTTAAACCAAACTTTTATTACACATACAAATCTTTGATAGCAGCTTAAAATATAAATTATAGACGTGGACAATAACCCTAATTATACATATAAAATACAATTTCTAATTCATTTTCATATACAAATTATAAAAATAGTAACAGATACTCCCCAAACTTAATTTCATATTAGCCTCTGGGGCCCATGACCCCCACGGACTTTGACTTATTACGTATTTACATTCAAAACATTTTTATAACTTCAAAAATATAACAAGGTGTAAATTTCTTACATTAAATATTTGCTGGCACATAAATAGTTACAACATTCCATAAACACATAAAAATACAATATTACAAACCCATTGGGCCATTTATAGATATTAATTCGATAAGTATACAAATATACCTTTGATGTAAAATTGGAAGCACTTTCTAACAAGCGATCATTACAGTTTTTTGTACATTTTTGTCATTTTAATAAATTGATTTTTTTATTACAAGATACTTACTTTTAAAAACAAACATCTTTACACATATTCATTGAGAAAAATACGAGACATAGGATTTATAGTAATAAATATATTTATATTAACTTACGTGATAGGGTACTTTGATGTTTGGCTTAACACAGTATCTAAAACTGAAAGAATACGATAAAGATAAAATCTATGAACAAGATTTAATAAAAAGTGATGCAACTTTTTTTTAAATTATTGTGACGAACATCGACTTGAAATGTTGCTAATTTAAACAAAAACTATAAGAACCAAATTATAAAAGAATTTTTATTTTTTGTTTAAAAATTTACCTATATTTTTCAAAGACAACGTTAAAATAAGCTGGATTTCATTTACAAAAAGGCTTTTAAAACAGAACTGAGGTTAGATTTTGTTTTGTTTTTTTTCTAAAAAGAAGAAATAACATCCCCTCTAGCTTGTGGCATAACAAACAGAACACGAAGGTCCGTGAATTTTATTGACGATTGTGATTGGTCGAGAGACCTGCGCACGAGTCACATGTAAGTATATCGACCAATCACAATGAAGACACTGACTTTCGCGCCGTTTATTGCCACATTCAAAGGGGTCTGATATTTTTGCCTCATTTCACGTAATATTTTGTGAAGCCATCTACCCTGCCCAGCTGTGGGGTATTTACGTGATGACGGTGGGAGCGTCGCGTCCGGTGTAGTGTTGCAGTTTGGAGATTTTAAGCGCCACATCCACTAGAGGGCGCAGCATCTCCTGTGCGTCGCCTAACACGTTTGTAGCCTCGTACGAGTCGATGTACAGCCTGAAATAATACAATTAGTTAGTTTTAATACAAACGAATGAGGGAATGATTAAATAAATCGTCTGGTGGTAAGTGAAACGACTGCCTTTAGTGGCAACACCAATAGAACTTCTAATTTACACAAGTTTAAGATCAGCTTTTTATATTGATTGTTTAAATAAAACTTAGTGCTGCTTTTTATTAATTAAATAAAAGACAAAGTTTATTTTTATATCATTCCAAGTATATTTATGACATATTTAAAATGTATCTTTATTAACATGTGACGTTAATTCCTGAAAATAATCGTTTTTTTATAAATTTGCATTTCGTATATGCCAGCAATAATTTTATCCAAAGAGAATTCATTTTCGTTACAAAACTAAAATCGATTTGACCATAGATAAGATCAGTAATATATTTTTCGACGTTACACTTATTTCGACGTTCTCTAACTCTAGGGAATGGCGGTGAAAATGTATATAAATTGAATAGTTATACCGACCTGACAGTAGCCCCCGAGCTGCCGGTGCCGCTCAAACGCAACACGATACGGGAGCCATCCTCGAAGATTATGCGGAGACCCTGCGAGCAAGTATATATTGTGAAATATGAAGTTTACGGGACAAAGCTTTTGTGTTCGAGTTATAGTTATTGTATATGGCAGTAGCAAAGGGTCTATCCAACCCGATTCCAGCCGCCTTCATTTTCCTAGCTTATGTAAAACCTATGCTTATGTAAGCGGCGATAGCCTAGTTGGCTGTGGAACGAACTGCCGAGACAAATGTCCGCAGATTCAAATCCCAAGAGCACACAAGTCTGATATTTCTAAAAAAAAAAATATATGTGTGTATTCTTTGTGAATTATCGCTCGCTTTAACGGTGCAGGGAAAAAAACATCGTGAGGAAACCTGAGAAATTCTCTATAGGAATTTTTAGGGTGTGTGAAGTCTACTAATCCGCACTAGGCCAGCGTGGAGGACTAAGGCCTAATCCCTCTCAGTAATAGAGGAGGCCCGTGCCCAACAGCGGGGCAGTATATAATGCAGGGCTGATATTGATTGGAACGACTTGCACACTGCATTGATGCATATTAGTAGTACCTATATCGATGGTTGAAAAGCTAATTGACTTAAGCGACATTTTTTTCGATAAATTTTAACTAAGTTAAAAAACATAGAAAAACGTGCTGATTTTAAATATATATGAAACTTAGTGTCGCAAAAAAAGTCAATTAGCCTTTCAACCAACGATATGGTGTTTCGGATTGCCTATTGGAAAATGTCACCCTTCCTCACTGATACAGCGCTGTGACCCGGCAAGTCTTAAGGTCGATTCCGGCTCGACGTTGGAGAAAGCTTTGTATACATTTTCAGGCAAAAAATACTAAATCGTATTTTGGAAATTATACCCTATAACCATCGTACAACGAATCGATAGATACATGATTTGTCGTTATCGGTTCATTAGGAACGTCGGTAAAGTGGAATACAAAATTGGGTATAAACATAGGCTGTCAACATCGTTGCCATTCAGTGCTTTTTTAGTAGTAGAGGAATTTGTTTTTACGCTTTTTTTTTAAATTTGGTATTGGTTATTGTAGCTAGTGTTACTACTGGACATAATAAGACTTAACATCTCATGTCTCAGGATACCGAGCGCAGTGGAATACCAAACAATACTTTGCAATTCAAGGTGTTGGATGGCGTTTCTACTGTTTATGGGCGGTCGTATCGCTTACCATCAGGCGAACTGCAAGTTCGTCTCGTCATTCAAAGCAATAAAAAAAATTTCAAGCTTACCTGTTTCATAGCAACGCTCTGGTCGATGGGGTCCATGTAGGAGAAGTTGTCAGCTAGTTTGACGCGGTAGGTCTTCCCGCCGGCGGAGTGTTCCGAGCCGACGAACCCTGGCGCCGTGATGCTGCGCTCCAGCTCCGACATCATCTCATTGCACGGATCACTCGCGCATTCCTCGTAGTCGTATCTGGCGAGGAATTTTACTTATAGTGGGAAAGAAATAAAGTGTTCTCCTTCCTTGCTTAAGTGAAACAGTGGAAGCAATTAAGTTCCTTCCTTTGATATTAACTCTTTGGAACGGTGGAAACAATTAAGCAGACCGGCATAATTGTGTCCACGAAAAAATAAATACAAATATATGATATAGCTGTTAGCCTCCCTCAATAAAAGGGTATGCAACACAAATAATTTTTCAGTTCGAACCAGTAGTTCCTGAGATTAGCGCGTTCAAACAAACAAACTCTTCAGCTTTATATCATAGTACCTATAGATATAATGTTGGTACAAATGTAAAACAATTTTACTCTTTTTTAACCGACTTCAAAAAAAGGAGGAGGTTATCAATTCGACGTGAATGTTTTTTTTTAGATACCCATATCATTCACACGTACCTAGTAAAGTAATTCCTCCCGTACTTGGCCCAGTGCGCCTTGAGTATGTTTTCCACGGACTGCCCGGTGGCGGCGAGGACAGAGAGCCACGCGAGTGCGGCCCACATGCCGTCCTTCTCCCGCACGTGGTCCGAGCCCGTGCCGAACGACTCCTCGCCGCAGAGGGACAGGCGCCCGGCGTCCATCAGGTTCCCGAAGTATTTCCAACCTAAAAATCAGGAAGTTAAATAGGCATTTTCAACCTTAAAATCAAGAAGTTAAATAGGCATTTCCAACCTAAAAATCAGGAAGTTAAATAGGCATTTTCAACCAAAAAATCAAGAAGTTAAATAGGCGTTTCCAACCTAAAAATCAGAAAGTTAAATAGGCATTTTCAACCTAAAAATCAAGAAGTTAAATAGGCGTTCCCAACCTAAAAATCAGAAAGTTAAATAGGCATTTTCAACCTAAAAATCAAGAAGTTAAATAGGCGTTTCCAACCTTAAAATCAGAAAGTTAAATAGGCATTTTCAACCTAAAAATCAAGAAGTTAAATAGGCGTTCCCAACCTAAAAATCAAGAAGTTAAATAGGCGTTTCCAACCTAAAAATCAGAAAGTTAAATAGGCATTTCCAACCTAAAACTTAGGAAGTTATATAGACTTCGAATGTAGTGATTAAACCTTTTCTTTGAATAAACGAGGTTAAAAAATAATATACGCTTAGGTAGGGTTATTCCATTCGTGAGCGAGTATATTAAGGTTCTTATCTGACTGGCGAATTGCAAATGAATCCAAAGCGTGGCGAATTCGTCCAGGGTGATAACATAATTTATTTGATTACAGATAAAACTAAACGAGTTCAAAAGTAATATAAGGCCTGTATAGGGACTAGCAGGATAGCTAAAAATGCTTAATATTACAGTTTACTAGGTGTTGTTGGTGGCTTTGCCTGGCTTAAAGATGTTTCTTAGTATAAATGTTTCATTTTGTTCTTTTTATAGCTAACCACAGCGCAAAGTACAGGAAGCCAGATCCATCTATTTAATACTTTTAACAATCATCCAAGTATTTTCGCTCGTAAAAATTACCTCGGTGGCGTATTGTATTAAGGTACGACTGCTGTACTAAGGTCTCAGGTTTGATCTCCAAGTCGTAAAGTAGTATTGGGTTTTCCTACTCAATATCAGCCCGGAGTCTGGTATTTTTGCTATTAATGACAGGCTCGCCTCCACCATATGGGACAGAATACATACGAAACTGATTTCACCAGTTGCGCCTCTGTGTACCCCTTCGGGGATAGAAAGCATGTGTATAGGTATATGTGTGACCGTGCGTGTGTGCGTGTGTGTGCGTGCGTGCATGCGTGCGTATGCGCGTGTGTGTGTGTAAAAAAATGCGAAAGTAGTAAGTCACCAGTGGGCACTTCGAACATCTCCTTGCCGCTGGCGGCGGCCACGCGGTCCACGGCGGCGGCGGTGGGCATGCTGCGCGCGAACCCGCGCACGCCCCGGCTGAAGTACGGGATGTGCTGCAGCTGCGCCGCCAGCACGGCCAGCGAGTCCGACGGCGTCACGAAGAACGCGCCGCGACCTATTATCATGTTGCGGTCGCCTGCCAACACATGTCCGCGGTTGAAAGGGCAATCGACTTTAAAACTACTTGTTTTTGTTTGTTTAGCCTTTAATGCTTTTAACTTTAGGAGTTAAATAATGATACGGCGGTATCATTTTGCAATACATGTAGTTATTTTTTATAAATAAATGGCGAAACACATTATTGATAATATTAAAAGAATTGAACAATAACTATAGATGGCGTTACCCGAATTTTAAATTGTCATCAATGTGAAAGCAATTAGCAAATGAGATTTTATTACAATTGACGAAAAATTACTAATAAAATTAAAAATGTAATGGCGGGAACCGTGCCTAACTTCAAACCATATCATACAAATCTAACATTCGCGTAAAGATAAGAAACCATTATTCAAACCATATATCTAATTAAATTGTTCGTATAAAATCTCTTGAAAGTCGCGTGGGACGTCGAGGCCTATCAAATTGCGGCTGCCCCAACAAAAAGTAACGTATCTAACCAAGATAGAAATGCAATGATAAAACTTGTCAAAAACATTAAATAGCATGTGAAAATAAAGCCACAAAATAAATATTGCAATTTGCCTCTAACCTTGTACTTTACCATATTTAGAAAAAATTAAATAGGTAGGCAACGGTAATTCATGCTACCACTGACAATTTTTTCCCCTATAATGATTTCTTACGTTTCCTACTTTTAAGGATTTTATCGCGGTTTTGATTTTTTCTTTCTCCTATATTTGCAACTAGCTTTTTCTCGCGGCTTCGCCCGCGTGTAGTAATTTTCCGTGTTAAAGTCCCGCTATTTATTTTCCCGGGATAGAAAGCCTATAACTTTCTCAGGGTCTTAAACTATCTCCCTACCAAATTTAATAAAAATCCGTTCAGAAGATTCTGAGAAAATCGATAACATAGTCAGACAGAAAAGGGGACTAAGTTTTATAATATGTATAGATATTTTTATTGCAAAGCGACTTACAGAGAGCAATATAATTTCATGCCAAATTATATAAAAAATACTCTTCACTTAACCCACTGCTAATTGATCCGAGGTCTTACCATCTCCATCGAAAGCGGCGCCGAAGTCGTAGTCCCCGCCTTTAACCGCATTCACCAGGTCAGCAGCATACGTCAAGTTAGGGTCCGGATGGGCTCCACCAAAGTCCTCGAGCGGATTGATCCGGCGCACATTCTTCTCAGAAGCACCTAGTTCCTCCAGGAATATGCGTTTCACATATGGTCCCGTTACTGTGGATAAAAGAAGGAAATGGATATTATAACTGATTTGTCCATTTTGTTTATGTTTTAGGTGTTCTAAACAATATCATTAAATCTGTGATATATTTTCATGGAAGCTCGGAAGAAAATAGGGGCCAAATGGACGTAGATACGTAAAACGGATTCAACCCACAGTATGGTTGAAAATGAGCCGAGTATGCCAAATTAGTTCTAGTCTATAACGTCTATATTTTTCATTAGAAAAACATCTTAGTTAACATATGTTATTTTGGACATTTTAATAACGAAATATAAAATAGAATATCAATGAGCAAAAATACGATTTAAACTTCAATCTTCACTATTTCAAAAGTGTCATTTTATGGGCTAGATCCTTATTGCATATCTACGTCCAAATAACGAAATTAAAGTTTTATCCTAATAGGGGGCAGTTGCACTTCTTGTGCCCCTGAATCCGGCACTGCTTGGACTCTCATACGCACCTCCATGCATAGCATCGATGAGCACGTTAAACGGCTTCCTGGCCTCGGAACCCTGGATGAGCTGCCTGATCTTGCCGAAGTCGAATATCTCCTTCATGTACGCCACGTAGTCGTTCACTGAATCGATCACTTGCACCTCGAAGGGGCGGCCGTCAACCTTGAATATATTGATATAATAATTACATGTTTACATGTACTCCAATTGAATTTATGTAGATTTCGTGTCGTTCCATATGTTATTTAAAAATTATCGCTCTTTTTTTATAGTGCCTCGGTGGCGTAGTTGTTCTGCATGCGTCGTACAGCAACGCTCTGAGGTCTTGGGTTCGAATTCCGGGTCCTAATTGATATTTGAGATTTTATTATTATTTATCAGCCCAGAATCTGGAATTTGTGGCCGATATGGCAATCGGCTCACCCCCTATGACATCATGGGAAGGAACACACTTGGCGAAAAGTGGATGCCCTGCATACCCCTTCGAGATAAACGCGTGGTGTTTTGTTTTTCTTTTTATATCTTCGAAGAGCGAAATAAAAGTGATGCTATTATGTTACCGTAAAGTCATAAATGCCGACGCTATTCAAGGGGCAGGAGAGGTCGGGCACGATCTTGTACTGCGTGATGGCGGTGGTCAGCTTGTAGATGTCGTTGGTGGTGCCGTCCGGCGCCGGGCCACCGTTACTGCAGTTGAACTTGATGCCGAAATCGTTGTTGATGCCGCCCGGGTTGTGAGACGCGGTGAGGACGATGCCGCCTGGGGACAACGATCTTACTTAAATTTCTTGTATATTTATGCATGTGTTTGTTGAATTTTGGGTCAAACACTCTGAAGTTGGCACCGTGGACTGCGACATCAAATATTGCCATTAGGTGCCCTACTGCACCTGATGACAAGCGAAGTTGTCCAGATAGAGTTCAGATCATGTTCACCATCCGATCGGATACATCATACCTATATCCTACCATGCTCGGTTTCCACACCGAATGCACGCCCATGCACGGGGGACATTTTTCGCGGCTCTAGGCACACAGTTAAGCGTGTTTACCTCATGGTTGGAGGCCACGTACGGGTAAGAGAAATGTCGGACGCCCGCCTACAAGGTGGACGGACGACCTGGCTAACGTCGCAGGAAGTCGCTGGATGCAGGTCGCTTCCAACAGGTCGACGTGGAGATCCTTGGGGGAGGCCTATGTTCAGCAGTGGCCTTCCTGTGGCTGAGATGATGACCTCATGGTTGCCAATTCACTTTGAAGCCTATAAGGGCTCGCGATCATTTTGTGGTCTTCTCCCCTCCTCCCATTCTAAGAAGTTTCCTTATCCTTCCCCCACACTTGCTTCCCAGCTATCCCCTACTTTACTCCAGGCCCCTGCAATCGCTAACCCACGGGATTCCTGTACGCCATTTACAGCTTTCCTTCGGTGTTGACTGCAGGTCCGATACCCTCACAAAAACATATATCATTCTCAAGAAGGAGAAATAAGAAGGATCGTTGAAGACCTGGCTATACCTACTCTTTCAGGTTACCCTTTTACTCTTTGAGTTAAGCCGCACTGAGTCATTAAAAAATGCAAGGAAAGCCGTTGTTTATCAGTATCATTGTTGTCAAAGGTAGGGATTCGCAAGTCATCAGTCAGGTTGTTTTTATCTTCAAACACACCTACCGCATCACGAAATGTGATAAACTGATTACTGCGTCTGACATGGCAAATCTTTGTTTATCATGTGTATTTCGTATCATGACACTGCATGAATGCTGTATAACAAAATATGTATAATAATGATGCAATACAGCAAAAACGGAAACTATTTACGAGGTTAGTGTTAAGTAGGCTTTAAGTTGATTCCTTAAATTTTTAAATAGTATCATCTTTGCCATGGCAGCCGCGTTGGATTTCCATTACGAGCGTACTGCGCGCCTCGACAGTGTTGTAGGTGATATGAATATTATAATAATGAAGTATGAAATAATATACAGTAAAAACCGGTTATAGCGACATTAAAGCACCACCGGATTTGAACGCTACATCCGATAGTCGTTATAAACGATATTTTTATATGCATTTATTTAAAAGTCCTTTTTATTTAGTCGTAATAACCGATGAGTCGCTATAACCGGAGTCGTTATAACCGGGTTGCTACCGTACACCATTGTAAAAAAGCAATGTTATAACTTACCAAGTGTTTTATATTTCCTGATGATGCAGGACACCGCTGGTGTTGATAGTATACCATTTTGTCCCACAAGTAATTTTGCAACCTATGTAAAATTAATTATATTAATAATATGTCATTATTTTTTTCAAAATATCCCTTACTAGAGATTACATCAAATTAATAATAATAATAATAAATTTACTTGTATTAAAACAGACAAATGTAAAATGTTACAAAACTGAGTTGGTGTACAAATGTTAGAGTTAATTGCAATTTTTTTTTAATTACATTTGTCTCTATAAGGAATTGATCTGCTGATACCTATGCTAGGAGAACCTGTGTTATAGGTAAATTTTTAAAACCTTCATTGGTCATTTAAAATTTACTATTTCAAAATAATACAATATATATATATTTATATATTTATTTAATCAAATTCATGCAACCCATTTCATATTTAGTTTATACAACATTTATAACATTAGTGCATTATACAATTTGATTCTATGCCAACATTTTTGTCCCAGAGTTTCAACAATATCTAAACTATTTATTTAATAGTTTCTATCCACACTACAATTATGTTTGAAGAGAGAAGCAAGATTTTTTTGTTTTGTGATAGTAAACCTCCCAAGATATAAGAAAATGCTAAATAAAAAGGCAGGAAATTTAAGGCCATGGTACAAAAACATATGAACACTTTGGATAGGTGTTTCTCCTTGTTTTTATCCCTGTATGTCCCTATATGTGGCCCATGTAAGTGAGTCGCGTTTTGGGATCAGCCTGTGTATATGCGGTTCCAACAGGCCAGCATAATTGGGTAATTTGTCAAGGGGTAATCATCTCTTGTCTGTTGACATTCTATTGAACACCACTCCACTTACCATCAGGTGCAGTGGGGTCACTTTGCCATACACTTCAAAAAGTGATGTTTATGATATAGGTATAGCCTAGTGAGGTCATCACAGTTAAAATGAATTATATACTTAGCTATTAGTATTAATAAACATGATAATAGCTTTCCCATAAAATCTACCATATAATATTATTGAGACAAAAATAAATGTAAAAATTATTACAACATTAAAAATTACTTATTTGTTATAAAAGTAAATAAAACATAGTTTAATGTTCATATTTATGACATTAACCTTAGTAGTTTAACAATGATTTTCATCCGTGCAAATGATAATTTTGCAATGATCTTTGCTTCTGCAGACCTTGAGTGACAACTGATAAGAGTGTAAACTTATTATAAGAAATAAACAGCAAAACAATTTATTGTCATTTCTTCTTACTTTATTTTGATCATTTAATGGTGGACATACAGCTTCAGCATTAAGTATAATTGACAATAGTTAAATAATGTTTCATGTTTGATTCTTGTTGTATCTTGTTAGTACAATAATTGCACAATGGGTAAGAGTCAATAGTCAAGACACAGGGCTACTATTTTTTTTTTATGAATTTATTTCGTAATATGCACTAGAATTTTCTGCAATAATACTTACCACATGGTAATATATAATGATTGATTTATGCAGCAATGAATAATACTCTAAAAGTTAAACAAGTTTATTTCATATCATATTTTCAATATGATTCCAAACTTCTTCGCTGAGTAAGTACTTATTATAAAAACATAATATCTTGCTTTGAATTTTTGGCTAATAAACAGATAAATATGTATAGAGGTTTAAATAATTTTTGAATTTTATATAAAATGACAGAGCAATTTAAACTTTGTATAATATTATAAACTATTGATACCTATATATTATAATATCTGTATTTTTCCAATAGATTTAAAACTAGATAATATATTTTATTCTACCATGTTACTAACGGATGGTATTTAAACTTATAGGATAAAAACTCACCCCATTAGCGGCGCAGATTTTAATTATTTTATCAACAACTTCCTTCACAAGATATCTTCCATCTCCCCCAACCACGAGCGCGCATCCCTCGACGGCGCCCTTATTGGCGTCTAAGATACACTGGATAAAGTTTTCTGTGTAGTTTTCTTGAAGGAAGACCTTAACTTTTTTACGCAACCCGCTAGTACCCGGCTTTTGGCCCTCATAAGGCGTAGTGTTTACTGTGATTGCATTCATTTTTATGAATGGACGAAGGTTCTAGCAGCTCGTATGTGTTATCGGAGCGAGATGCTTTAAACAAATACGTCCATTTATCTTTATACTAAGGTCAATGAGTTCGTAGGAACTACGAAGTGTTTCAACCTCCAATCAGCTGTGGCATAATAGACACTAATGTCACTTTAGCAAAGTCAACGAAGGTCGAAATTGTCAGTGGCGCACGTTCCGTACCTACACTGTAAAATTGATTATTCCCTGATACAAAGACATTTTAAGAATATTCAAAGCAGCAAAAATATTGAACAAAGGATAAGTATGGAGGTAATTTATAACATTATTTACTTACTTACTGTGTAGATTCCTAAGTTCATTTGTATCTATTGTGAAAAGAGGGGAAATATTTCTTAACTTTATCATTAGGTTTCGCTCGTGACTTCGCCGGCGCGGCGTTCGTTTACTCCGGGATACGGAGTACAAGTACATACCTACGTAGTTAATCCACAGAACTCCTAAGTAATATAATACTATATATGAATGCTATTCCAGGACAAGAATATTCATACAAATTTGTTCAGAGGTATCTGTGTTTAATTCTAACTATCCAAACGTTTACCTACCTATCTATGTATTTGTGTACTGCCGTCACAAAGAGTATGACGGTAAGTACAGAAGTATGGAATTAGTTTTTAACGAATTTATTTTTTGACGATTTTCGTAATCAACCTTTACTTATTTGCTGAACGGTAATTTACCGTTTGGTACTTCTCTGTCGACCATGCTTTGTATTAAATTGCCTACAATTATGATATCATTGAGGTAAAAATAAAGTACAATAATTGTTATAAATGTTTATTAAATTAACAAATATAAGTTATTGTATCAAAATGAGTACAAAAATAGGTTACTTATACCATTAAGTAAGTAATTATTTATCTTTATTTTTTAAGTTCACATGCCATGACGGCTCCTCCGAATTGTTTCTCCAAGTACTTAGCAACTGTGAGACAGAGGGCGTCGTTGTGGGGGGCGGCTACCACCTGTATCCCCAAGGGCAGGCCTTCGCTGTTCTTGCCTAGTGGTACCTGGACAGAAAATACATACATATACACTTGACGCTTTATTAGTAAAGCTAAAACGATGTATTAAATGTGAATTACTGATAGTGGATCTCTCATATGTGAGAGTCCACCTGGGTTGGTACCATCGCAATGTCTATTTCTACCGCCATATTGTGTTCCGGTTTGAAGGACATTGTAGCCAGTGTAACTGGACATAATAAGACTTAACATATGTCTCAGGATGGCGAGCGCAGTGTAATACCAAATAATACTTTGTAATTCAAGTAGTTGGATGGTGTTTCTTCTGTTCATGGGCTGTCGTATCGCTTACCATCAGGCGAACGGCAAGCTCGTCTCGTCATTCAAAGCAAAAAAAAAGTTATAAAATTAAAAAGATTGTGTTTTGAATGTGTTGATACCTGAGTCAGGTAACCTGACACAACTCGCATACTCCACTTTTTCGTTCATAGAAAGTACATTATATTATACGCTTCTTTTTGCCTTAGCAACAGACTGTTAGACCAGCGGTGCCAAAAGCAACAGCTAATCGCCAAGCTTAAAATGAGTAGTGTCAACCGGCTTTTGCTATTCTTAGTACCTCTTTTTCTGATGATCTTTTCTTTTTTGTATTTTTGATTAACAAAAGTGGTATGTATAGCTGACGCTCTAGCCAGAACTTGTGGTGGCCCGTGTGCCCTCGGTATCCTTACTCGAATCTCAGGTCCTGGCCGAAAGCCGGTAGTATGTGTGTGTGTGTTATTACCTGAGTAGCGGGGCACATGAGCGTATTAACAATAGCGAAGTACGAGAAGTTGAAGGGTCGCAGCAAGCTGGAGTAGTGGTAGGGCGCCACCTGCGGCGCGCTCGGCATCAACAACACGCCGTTGTCGCCCAGCTTGCTCTGCAAACGACCAACATTTGAGGAGTTAACATTTAAGAGAGAACAAACACATTTTATTTTATTAGGAAAATAAACATTACAATTATTCTTATAACATTAATTTGAGACTATAATACTATTAGATAGACCACTAAAGTTTTCACTGATAAATATTAAAAATACGGTAATATCCAATTAGGAGGAAAACCAGTACAAAAGGTAAAATAAGATAAAACAACATATATAGGTACGCCTTAATCTCTAAAGGGGTACGCAGAGTGCAACCAGGACACCTTATCGCCATGTGATGTCCGTCCCATGATGTTATAGGGGACGCGAATATAACCACACCGGGCACAAATTCCAGCATTCGGAACTAAGCAGAAACACCTTAGAGCAATGGCCGTACCCAGCACACATAACTACTCCATCTCTCTTATTCTCTTCGTCTATAACTACAGAGTTATGCAAGTACGAAATTGTGTGCTAAAAGAATTGCAGAATATTAGAATTCTTAAAATTTCAATTTCCAACGCCCAAGGTAACAATCACAGTACCATGGCATCAGTGGATAAATTTATCACAATATAAAGAGAGTCAATAACTTACAAATAAGTCTTGTTTGAGATCAGCGGTTACTTTCTCGGCCCAAGCGGAGTTCACCTTGGGCAAGTACTGCTCCTCAATCAGTCGGAAGATGCTGAAGATGTAGTGGCTACTGAGGCCAAACAGCTGAAACCATTCATTATGATTAATCTTTTTAGACGGGTACAACAAAGTGACTCCACTGCGCCTATAGAGTGGCGGTGTCGAGTATCGACTGACGTGTTATGATTATCCCTCGCCAGTCGACACAATTATGCCGGCCTGCTGGAACTGGATATCTACAGGCTGATCCTGGAACACCACGAACTTACGTGGGCCACTATGGCGGGTTACGACAGCTTCTGTACGGTGTTCGCTATCCGGGCGGATAATTTTTTTTTATTTTTGTTAACTTCTCCATTATTTACTATTTGGTTTTGCTGTAAACGTCTCACACTAAGCTAAGCCTGTATCGTGAGACGTTTTGACAAGAGTATCTTATATAGATAATCTCCATACTATATACTACCACCAGTATTACATTACCTACTGATTACGTAGGTAACATCGCCGTACCTATTTCTGACATCAAGCATCCGTGTTCAAGCACTATTTAGTATTCCAGTTATAATTTTTTTAGCATATATCTCGAATCCCAACTTGTATTATTATTTTATATCGCTCACAATTACGATGAATTCAATACCAAACCTATTCAAACGCTAATAAAAATTTGACGTCAAATGATTTATTATACTCACTTTCTTAACAAGTTCGATGATGCCATTGGCTTCTCCGTTATTATTGGTGTAGAGCTGGGCTGTATTGTCAGGTTCCTTAGACATCCAATACTTCCATAATATGTACATGTAGTTGAAGCCCTCGTGGTAGTATGGTTGGGGGACGTTGCTGCTTGAACTCACGTCTTCTGTTATTTTCGAAACCACTCTAATCGGAACAAGAAAAGACTTTTATAAGTTTAAATAATACTACACCTATATTTTAAACTAACTTCCTATTGCGCTTGCGTAAAAGTCTGTTTTACATTTTTACATTCCCCTTACAGAAATCCCATAAGGAAGCGGTTTTAAGATTTCGAAATAAACTTAAAAATTGAATATGTTTTGATTCCGTGGGTAATTTTGATAAAATTGACTGTATGTAGGTATTGTTACACAGAATAAAGCGTAAGATGTTTCAGTGACCACATTTGAATTCAATGGGTTTGGCGTGACACGACAAGAAACATTTATATAAATATAGAAACAATTATTTTTGCTATTATTCTAGTCTGGCCTGAGAGTTATCTCATGCTTGTAACTAACTTCAGTGCGGCAAAGTTTAAACACTATTCTTACCTTTGCATAGCTTTTTTTATTTCGGATCTCACAGAGCTGACCATCACATCTTTGCTGGACTCCAAGTAATAAAACTTAATATCTTTCATGTCTACACTTCGGTCGAGTTTCAGAAGCTGAGCCTTATCACCGGCTATTATTTTCGTCAGTGGGATTAAGTCTTCAGTGTGTTTGGATATGAAGCCGAGGGCTAACATAGACTCTTCATCACCTTTACGAAAAAATACTCCTGGAAATAATCATGCGATAAATACAATCTTAAAATTATGTTGAAAACACAAGCAGCAAGTTAAATCAAATTTAAAAACAACATACTGATAACATTAATGTTTCAAGCATATTTCGTAACATCCAAAGGTCAATTGTAGGATTATCGCAAATATATCACCTCTAAAATTAGTAGTTCCAGGTGTAGGATGATGTCCAAACATGCCGCAGTAAAAGGCAGGCATCCGTGTCGAACCTCCGATATCCGAACCTAAAAGGATATTAGAACAGAGCTTGAAAAGTCTTTCAACTATAGATTGCGGCGCAACTAGCTAGTAATATGTTTTCAAACATTATTTCTCAAATACGAAGCACATTATACTTATTAGTATTACCAGGTAGATATACCCATTCTTTTTCTATTATGGATATGCATCAAACTTAGTTAAGAAATGAAAAACTAAGTATCTATTCTTATTATATAAAGCTGAAGAGTTTGTTTGTTTGTTTGAACGAGCTAATCTCAGGAACTACCGGTTCAAACTGAAAAATTCTTTTTGTGTTGGATAGCCCTTTGTTCTTGGAGTGCTATAGGCTATATATCATCACGCTATGATCAATAGGAGCGGAGCAGTAATGAAACATGTTGCAAAAACGGGGAAAATTTGTTAGTTTTAAGAGCTTCCGTTGCGTGCGCTGCGTAAACGGTTAAAGTTATGCAACAATGATGTATGACGGGATTGTTCCTCTTAAAAAGTTCTACAAAAATATATTATAAAACAAAGTCCCCCGCTGCATCCGTTTGCCTGAACGTGTTAAACTCAAAAACTACCCAACGTATTAAGATGAAATTTGGTATGGAGACAGTTTGAGACCCTGGGAAGAACATAGGCTCCCGGGAAAATATATAGCGTGAATTTTATAACGGAATACTTTAGCCCGAAAAATTTATAACGCGGGCGGAGCCGCGGGCAAAAGCTAGTTAATTGATAAAATCTTCTAAATTTACGCTTTTTATCGCTGATTGTTTACAAATACATACTGAATATAATATATTTGGCGTAATATGGTTATTCTTACATAAACTGATGGTGGTAGCATAAGTGGCTGTCAGGGCGGCCTCAGCGCCGCTGGATCCGCCCGGAGACCTGCCCGTGTGGTGGGGGTTGCGGGTCATGCCATACACCGGGTTACGAGTTTCTTGCCTGAAGTCAAATCATACATCGTTTAATGTCATAAATGGGCTGCATAGTATTTACTTCTCAGTCCGATATCGATTTTTCAGTCGTCAGATAAAAGTTATCCATCAATTCAATGATAACGTAATGAATTATTGAAAAGTGGTAATCATTTTATTTGTACAATGTTGTGTCCGATAGAAGGTGATTTCTAGCCGAAGCCGATCAATCTGCTATAGCCACAACTTTCGGCCGACGCTCAATTCCAACTTTAGGGCTTAAAAGCTCAAAATACTTTAAGGTTGACTTCAAGCTACAATAAATAATATACTTTACCTAATGATTTAAAAACTTTAAATTTAGGACCCTTGTGGCCTGTATAATATAGAAAAGTAATTTTAAACATCTCTAAAAAATAATCCAGAGATGTTACGGAATGATGTGAAGTATAAAATTTACTTATTTCTTTTGATTTCGGCTTGCTAGTAAAACATTCGGCTGATTTGGTTGATGCCGATTCATCTTTCGGACATTTTTCATTTGTTTATGCTATAATATTTTTTCTTATGAATAGTTTTTAACTAATGACTGAAACACCAGCCTTGGAGCGAATAACATTTTAGTTAAAATAGTTCTTCCATAATCTTTTGTAACCTACCAAACAAGCAATTCAGGCAAGTTGGTAGCAGCAACTACAATGGCTCCAGCGTTCTTCAGTCTCACGATGGCTTCACTGTCTTCGGTAGCGACCTCCTTGCGCCGAGACCACAGCCCCATCGTCAAAGGTAAACCTTTCACCGCTTGACTCTCTTTAGTGGTTAGTGGTACTCCTGTTCAAAGAAAATGGATTGACCGAGGTTTGAAAAACTCTACTCAAGTTACCGATACAGACATGTTACAAATTTATTTATTAAATATAATGGAGATGATACCTACAAACAATTATTCAACTGCAATATCCTCAATGTACCTTATTTCCTACTTTAAGCTTTTTGTAGGCTCTGCCGATCTAGCAATATATTGGCCAGTCCCTAACTTGATTGACTGCATTAACGATTAACCCATTTGATAATTCATTCCATGTATATCAATCCTACCTAGAAATGGTTTCTTCTGAGCGTCTTCATCGAGTCCATTAGCAATGAGTGCGTCCACCTCGCGCGCTTTATTCAGAGCAGCCTCGTACCTTTCTGCTGCTATGGCGTTAATAATGGGGTTTACCTTCCGAAGAAAATAAACATTATTTGAGATAGCTATTTACTTAACTTTACCTGTTGACCTAGCTAGGTTAAGAATTATTGATCTATAAGATTTAATTCGAGTCAAAGTCCTACAATCATCTAGAATTCTTTGTTCACTAATCGAAAAAAAAGAACATTCCTGGATTTTTTACGTAATGTACCACAAAAAAGCTGTTAGTCAATCTTAATGCTTCCGGAATAATGTAGTACCTAGATATTGCCATGAATTATATCTTTAGGAAATTCCTTACCTGTTTGATTCTCTCAATAAGCGTCCGGACCAAGTCTTCCGATTTCAATTCTTTGTTCTTGATCTTCTTAGCTAAAGCCGTGGCGCTTTCAGTAAGTATTTCATGTTTCTGTTCCAAGTCTGGTATCGCTTCCTTTCTTTTATCCCAGTACAAAGAATAGAAGAAGTCGATCGCCAAGTCCATAATTAGTTTGACGTACAAAATAAACATATTCAGTTTCTTACCCATTGTCTGAAACAAATATATTATTATATTTTGTCTGGGGTTTACAAATCGAGCCTTTTTATTGTATTATTCTTCGGGATTTGGTTACAAAACATAACATTTTTTTTTCGCAGTAGCTTATTCTACACGAATAGTTTACTAAATCCTCTATTGGTACATTGTATAGAACTCAGTGGTGTGACTGCCCCCTCCCTCCACTCTCCCCTGCCCAGAGAGTACACTTTTTGGTAGGCAAGATCCTTATTAGTATTTACAAGGAAGTGACCTAAAAAACGGTTGCAACGCGAAACTGCCGCGCGAGAGATCCGGGTAATTGTCCCTTTGCAAGCTTAGTTTCAGGTGTGGGGAGCCCTGGCCTCGGCGGTCCCGACTAGCTTTAGGGTAGCTAAACTCTGCGGAACTCTATTAGGTTTTTAACTTCTAATATTCACGGGAGCTTTATTAAATTTAGTTTAATACACTATATATTCTATTTTTGATAACGTGTAACCAGAGAATGTTGAAACATTACGCATGTCTTGTGTAACAATAAGTGAACAAACTAACTAACCGTTCAGGCAATAATTAACGCATCGCAATTACTTCATAACACGAAAAATCTACATTCTCTTTTAACTATTGTATAACGATATTTTCATATTCTTTAGTTAGCAATTAATTAAAAGATGATCTTATTTTTCTTTTAATTTCAATTATCGTAAAGTATTCCCAAATACATTTTAACCATATTTTTTAACTACCTCGATGGCGTAGGTAATTGTATTGTGTGAGTGGACATCGCTGTGATGTCCCGTATACGTGTCCCGGTTCGGGTAGTGATGCTATTTTTAGTATCACTCCGAAGTCTAGAATAAGTGCCAAATATGGCGATAGACCCCTCATAGAACGGTACACCCGTGTCGAAAAGCGGGTGCCCCGTATATATCTCTGCCTACCCTTTTAGGAATAAAGCCGAGATATGTGTGTGCCTGTGTTTTGTTAAAATCCACGTTTTTATGACATGTATTAATTAGCCACATGCTCCAAAAAAATTATAATCCCTATATTATTAAGTTAAATTATTTTTTTGGTTCGTAGTAGTTAAAGAAATCGGTTTTAGTTATTGTTAAAAAAAAGGCTTTACTCCTTTTCCTTACATTTCTAATTGAACCCAGTATGTACACAAAGTTTCATCTTATTTGATTTTGCTGATTTCCGTACTACATCTTCAAATTTCAAGGTCACACAACAATATTTTTTATATCAAAGCACCGTTAAAATTATACTAAACCAATATAAAAGTGTTATAAAATTGCTATTTGATTTTAAGGACATCCCTTTTGCATTTTCGAATTCTAAGGTCCTATTCTAATAAATTCAAATGATACCATTAGAAGCTATTCCAAATCGAATGTTAAATAATTTTTAAAACGACGGAGAAAAGCTAAGATGTTTTTATTAAGTACTTACATTATTTGTAAAACTTCATTGCAGAAAAGACCGTTAAAAAATAATACAAAATGGCGATTTCTATACAAAATGACCCATTTAAATATTTTGTATCTTTTTGCCGTTCTTTTAGTTTTCTCAATTTTTGTTTATATTGTGTCGACAGACGAGTGGTAAACAGTCTATCTACTCTTTTTGGGTACTCCTCTCACCACCAGTTGCTGTGAAATCAACGGTCGAAGGATGTCTACAGCAGATCTAAACGTCGCCTGTGATGATTACTGTTAATTATGCATGCTTGAGTAACATGACTTAACCGGTGACCATGTCAAGGCTTTTTAGATGACGACTTTGACAAGGTCGACGACCTTCAGCGTCGGAATGGACAAGTAGCCAAATTTTTTTATCGAATTCGATTATCGGGACAATAGTTTAACGGATATTTCTTCATTCTTATCTATACGAAAATATATAGTTAAAGAGTTTATTTGTTTGTTTGAACGCGCTAATCTCAGGAATTAGGAAACTAATTTTGTTTTTTTTTCATTAGTAGGAAGCTATATTACTCCTGAGCGTTATAGACTATTTTTATCCCGGAAAATATAAAGCTGGACTTTGATCCCGGAAAAACTTTTTCACACTAGCGGTACCACGTGCAAAAGCTAATACTATTATAAAACGAAACATATCATTAGGATTTGGCTTTACATAAAATATCATAAAATTAGCCTTCGCTGAGAACTCTGACGTGCCTTTTGCTTGAAAAAACATTTGTAACAAAACATTTTTTTTTTTTGTTATGTGAACACAGTTCATAGAAGCAGCGGTAATTTTTTTCAGTTTTTTGCGCATTTCGGTATGAGCAACATTCAAATAGTCTAGAATGTGCCAGATTAACGTTTTATCGCCTCAATGGTTCACTTGCGTGTGGTGGTAACAGAGAATTAAGTAGGTATTTCAATATACATTGACGAGTACCATAAACCATTAACGAGTATTTATTTAGTCAAATTCATACTGGTCCTCATAATTCGATATGTATATGGCAGAAGTGGCTAACTAATACGAGGCTCTGAGCGGCAGATCTTTGCGAGGACTTTTTACCCGATTTCCGAAGGACAGTAATGTTTTCTTCATTATGTCCCTTGTAAACGCGAAGCCTCTCGAAGCGCGATGCCCTATTCGCCACCCCTAAGCCGGCTACTGGAATAAAGTGAGTTTCTCTGGCACGAAATTCCATTTAGGTAGATGCCACTTAGGGTTGCCAACCATAGTTTTAAAACAATACTTATCTACTTGTAAAACTTGTGCATTAATTACATCACGCAAACAGGGTAAACATCGTTTGTCGAGTTATAAATTCAGATACGCAATGTTAATAAATAAAAGACACTTATAGATATATAGGTCGACCCGTTGAAATCAATATGTTACAGGTACAATATGTATTTATTGCAAGTAAAACACATTTTACGTAGTTTGACGTAAGTAAATAATACCATCTTATTTTAAGAGTAAACAAATATGACAAAAAATTCCATCACATTAACTCCAAAAGAATTTGTAAAAACTTATTAGGTTCAATTTGCACATACAAAATAAAAATAGAATTATCAAATGAAATATTTCACCAGTATCTTACCTGTTTATATTTAATCAATCACAAAAATATTATCACACGCGTTATTATCTAGAGTAGTCAGGCCGGACTGACGAAGTACACGACCGAAAGCCCCGCTTGTCGGTCGGGTAACGTCGGGCTCCGTAATGCGTCGCGTCTGTGGCTATATTACGAACTGTATAGACTGCCTGGTCAATGTACCGCTACACGAATGCATTTTGCAACTAGTTTAATGCATCGTCGCGTTTATTCAACCGTTTGTTACACAGCAGGCGAAATGCGAAACTAATTTAGCAATTCGTAAAAAAATGCACGACACATTCCGAAGAGTACTCACCTAATTTTGCTGCAACGAATATATTTTTTACTTGGTTATGTAAAGGTATTGGAAAAAACCTGCTTTTAATACTCAGACGTTATATTTCCTGACAGATTAACAAAAGATTTTGCTGTGGGAAATAAGCAGAATTTAAGATACTTACTTACTTGGTTGAAAATTTTGTAAATATTTACCAAAATAATAATGACCATTAAAACGGGTCCCCTGTAAATCGTACTTTTGATTTACGACCTAATGTGTAGGCGCATATAATATAAATCATTTTATATAAGGTCGGGTCGGTAATCGGGCAATTGGACCCTGAACTTCCGTTTCGCAGTACATTACGTCTCCACTAAATTAAAAATAATAATAACTGTAAATCTATATTTTGATGTTATTACGGTTGAATTAAAATGGCGCCACTAGTAGGCACTGGTTTCCCTTTTACTTTTTTTTTCTCATTTAAATGAATTAACAATGGGTTTTTATATTTCCGCTGAGAATGATTACGTAAAAATAATATTTATTTGTACTTTTGTGTTCTCTTGAAGGTTTCGCAGGAAGGCGAGGTTCCGCTATTTCATACGTAACTTTTCCGGTGTCCCCCATCTCTTTTACTATTTTAAGCAACATATTTCAAATACCAGAAGAACAAAGCTCGGTGGTTGATAGTAGTTTGTAATTAAAAACTCTAGGTGTTGCTATAGTTTATTATGGAACCGGCATCTTATAGTTTATCTCTTTTATTATAAAGCTGAAGAGTGTGTTAGTTTCAACGTGCCCATCTCATTCTGATTGACTGATTGACTGATTGACTGACTGATTCGAATTGAAAAAATATTTTAGTGTTAGCCATTTATCGGGGAATGCTATGGGCTATATAACATCACGCTATAACCAATAGGAGCGGAGCGGCAATGAAAAATGTTAGGTACAAAAAGAGATTTATTTATTTTGGCAGCTTCCGTTGCCTGCGCTGAGTAAACGAATAAAGTTACGCAACAATCATGTACGACGGAATTATTCCTCTTAAAAAGTTCTAAAACATATAAAACAAAGTCCTCTGCCGCGTCTTTCTGCCTGTCTGAACGCGATAAACTCAAAAACTATCCAACGGATTTCGATGATATTTGGGATGGAAATAGTTTGACACCGTACCTACTTTATATCCGGGAAAACATATAGAGGGACTTCTATCCCGGAAAACTATCACGAGGGCGAAGTCGCGAGCAAATGTTAGTTACTTATATAAAAAGTAAACACGCTTGAAACCGGTTTACGAATAAATGGAATGGAAGCGTGACCTTGAATACAAATAAATATTGAACGAAGCGAAGTTGACTCTTATTTGTATTAAAATAGCTGAGAACTTTACTTATTGTTATAAGATTTATAAGGTTTTTTTATCTAGTGGTAACATCTGAGGCTGAAGTGAAGGGTCGAGTTCAAATCGTGAGTCGTCACCCATTATAAACAGGTAGATATTTTTATACTGAGATCTTATGTTTACGCGAATGTTGTCATAATTAAATTATTTTTCGGATTTAATCGCGGTTTCTCATAATAAAATAAATTGTTTCATTTTGAGGTGATGTTTTGCTTGTTTTTTAGTAATAAAATTAGTTTTCAGATTTTGTCGCGGTTTTTTTAATTATAAATTATCTCTTGACGGTCCGAAGAAATTGCAGCCTTTATGATCAAAGGGAGGACTGAGATGTAAGTACTACGTCATGCGAAGTCAGTTACTGTATCTATCTATATTTAACAATTACTTATACAAATCGCGACAAAATATAAAAACTACATACATAACATCACGCATTTATCCCCGAAGAGTTATGCAGAGGCGCAACTAGGACACCCACTTTTCGTCAAGTGTGTTCCGGCCCATGATGTGATAGGGGGCGAGCCTATCGCCATATCGGGCACAAATTCCAGACTCCGGACTGATTCTGAGCAGAAAAACCCAAATATCACTTTGCCCGACGCGGGATTCGATCCCAGGACCTCAAAGCGCTATTGTACCGGGCATGCAAAACAACTACGCCACCGAGGCAGTCAAATATAACTAGTTTTATTTTGATGTCAATATTCATATAAACATAAATCATTGAAACTGTTTACTTTAAAATCTTAGTTATGAAAGCTAAATAATTGTAAGGTATAAGATTTACCAAGAATATAATAAATTGTAGGATGAAAACCAGAGCTGATTGCTGTTAGCAATTCAGCGAATTTACTTATTTTGCCCATTACTTCACATTACCCAGAGAATGTAAAAATTGAAAATATCATAATCAAAATAGTTTATTAGTTATAAAAAACAATTAGGTGGTCAATGTTCAATCTAGCATCAGTTTATACAGTGATCTTGAGATTGATATTAGATGAATAGTGTAAACTAGAATGCAAAAATTTGACAATTATCAATACCAAACAATATTAAGTGAATTTCAATCTAAGGATGAACTGATGCTAGACTGAAAGTCGAATGACCACCCTACATAGAATTAAAAAAATATAAAAACAATCAAAATAAATCTTAAAAAAATATTAATCATCTTTTTTCCTTTTTCACCTTTGATTCAGGCGCATTAGGATTTACACCCTTATAAAATTGTTTGAGAAGAGCCATAGCTTCATCAGCTAATAGGTTCCCATTTAATATGTAGTTATTCTTATAAAATTCACTTATATCTAATACAGTTTTGCCGCCAAACCTATCATTGGCACAGCCATATGTGACTTCCTTTACATTTAAGTTCGTGAGTGCTGCTGCACACATAATACAGGGCTCCACGGTGACATAGACAAGTATATCTTTAAAATATGTGTTATAATCTATGTTATTTAATTTACAGTATTCTATAACCGTGTCTATACAATTTATTTCAGCATGTCTTGTAGGGTTGCGGGTTGCGTTAACACAATTCCTTGACTCCGCTACAATGTTCTCGTTGTGGACAAATACACATCCCACAGGCACTTCCTGGGCAGTTAATGCTTCCGATGCCAATTCAAGGGCTCTTCTCATAAAATCAACCATTTTGTACTTAAAGGAATGTATCAATTTGGTTCTTTTTTATTTGTAATATTGCATAAGGTTATTGTCTTCCAAACACTTCTGAGCCTGTTTGTACCACTTATCTGCACCGCCTGACCTTGGGCTGGGGTGTGGCATGTAAACTATCTGGAAGATAAAATTTTATAACAAATAATTATAGTTTAGGAAAGAGATACGCAGTGGTTTGCATTACTTATGTGCAACAGAAAGAAAATGCTGTATTTCTCTGCTAAGATATAAATAATTAGTTCATGTTCAATCACACATCCACAAATAATGTATTATTACTGTAAATTAATATTTTTAATGGTATTAAATGGCTTAAATAAAATAACATTGAAAGGGTTTTCCCTACATACAGTAGTATCCGATTATAATGATTCGCGTTATAACAACGCATCGGTTATAACGACTATCGGATATAGCGTCCAGATTCGGTTATCCCTTTGATGTCGCTATAACTGGTTTTCACTGTAATACTTTCCAGATCACATTAAACAGAAGGGTTAGAGGTTAAAACTTGCTGTCCTGACATAACTTTTGTTAAAAGTATGAAGGTGAGGTGTACATGTTAAAAAAAACTTATAAAAACAATAAAATTAAAATACCTTGATTGATTTTTCAGGCAAATATTTTGCTAAAGTCTTCTGAGCTCTTTTTTCACAGAATTTACCAATAGCAACAATTATTTTTACATCATAAAGTTCAAGTATCTCAGCAAAAATGGGGTCAATAATGCTGTACAGTTGTTCCTTTTCATTTGCCTGTAAAAGTTAATTTTATTTATAGTAAATAAAATAATTTAAATATAATTATACTATTTATTTAGCGGCGATAGCCTAGTTGAGTGTGGAACGGACTGCCAAGACGAATGTCCGCAGGTTCAAATCCCAAGGGCACACACCTCTGACTTTTCTAAAAAATCATGTGTGTATTGTTTGTGAATTTATCATTCGCTTTAACGGTGAAGAAAAACATCGTGAGAAAACCTGCATACCTGAGAAGTTCTCTATAGGAATTTCGAGAGTGTGTGAAGTCTACCAATACGCACTAGGCCAGCGTGGTGGACTAAGGCTTAATCCCTCTCAGTAGTAGAGGAGGCCCGTGCCCAGCAGTGGGACAGTATATAATACAGGGCTGATATTATTTATTATTACTTATATCTTTATTTGAAAAATTACATTTTTTTTGTGGTTAATAAAAAAAACATCCTTCCAGTGTTCAAAATATGAGTGATTCATACAAATACTAGTACTGTTATCAGATAAGACCATATTTTTATTGTAAAACAAAAATTTGTGTATAATTTAAATCTACTTTATTATAAGTCACTAACTTTCAAATCCTCCGGTGTAAGATTGGCGCCATTTTCCTTCATCCACTGTTGTGGTAAATAGTTGTACACAAAACTGGATTCAAAAAATTTATCTGGAGTCCCGCAATTTTTTTTAAAGTAACCCCAAAATCGCTGACCACTTTGCTGTAACATAGCATGTTAAATTAATTAATTTAAAAACTGTAATAGTACATATTAATCTTTAAGTACATGTTTTTTTTAACTTGGTTAACAAATAAGAAAGTAAAGAAAAAATTTTATAAAGTAAAAAAATATTATTCATTTAGACCCATTCCTGGCCTTTACCTCACCCCAATATAGATTCCATAGATGAAATTATGTCATATAATGCACAAATATTAAGTACTATTTCTATTAAAGATTGAGACAGTAGAATAAACTAGAATGTGTGGTCATTATAATATTAGTACATAAAACAGTTTTCTAGAAATTTTTCTACGAAATAACTCTTACTACATTTGATGGCAGGCAGAATCTGGTTCAGATTATGTTGCCCTGTTTGAAACTTGTTTATTGGTAAATAATAGCAGATCGTTTTTTTTTCTTTTTGTTTCAAATATTTATAATCAATGAATAGCCCTTAAGTGAATTTGTGGTATGTATAAATGACCAATATTTAGTAATGTATCTAATTACCTCTGTTCTGGGACAGTTGAAACCTTTAACAGGTCTGGAAGCTAACTCTTTCTGTGGCTTGCCAACTGGCCCCTCAATGCCGAGCCAGTCTTGTACAGATGATATTTCTCCAAAAGGAACCTAAAATAATAACCAATGTTATTGTTATGTTAACACTACAATAAAATAAAATATTAAACATAGAATATACTATAGAACATCTCTACACATAGATTAAAGTTAAGACTATTTTTTTGTGTCAGGCACTACTTACAAATATATTTTAATATCACTAAAGCTTATATATACATCAAAATTAAGTGAAAGAACTACATAATAAGAAGTCATTATACAAAAACAACATTGATAACACAAAAATAAATGAATAAAAAATAATGAATGTTGCTATTAATATACTTCCTATAATTACCACAGTCCAACACTATACTTTTTAGCATGAAACTAGCCTATATATTAATATAGGATTTAATCTATCTGTGTGCTAGTATAAATGTTGATATCTACAAAAATTAGATTTCAGGATACCAGTTAGAAGGCACCAAAACTTAAAATTAAAAATAATACTTCTTAGTAACTATGAGCAATATTGTAGACTTAGATATGAAAAAATAGACAGGCACATAACAAGGTGATAAAAATCACAACAATACAACCACATCAGTATAAATGAGACAGAGAATAACACTGCTTCCTCCTCGTTAACTTTCTGCAAACATGTCACTTCTCTACGTGCTAAACGAAAGCATATTTTGATGTCGTTTTTTGCCTGCACCCTAGAATTGAGTTTTTATAGATAAGAGCATTTTAGCTAGCGGTCAGTAAACATAAACTGCCAACAAACATATTCACTTAATTTTCTATATTATAAGGACTCTAATTTTTTAAATAAGGAAAATGCACTCTTGTCTACATACATCTTGTATACAACTCTCAGAGTATTTGCCCATTGTGTACAACAAAAATATAGCATTGAACAGACTTAATTTGTTTAATATCTCCAGTTTCAAGGCATGGCAGTCATTATACTATGGCTGTTTTATCACATACCATTACTGGCATGCATGCCATCGGTTGGAGTTTAAATATACTTACTACTTTTTCTACATACTATATAATATCACCAAAGCATAAATAAAGTAATATGAACCGTGAAAATTCAAGCAATACTATACTATATAGATAGTACTAATGCCATGCCAAGAGATTACTCTTACTCCAGTCTGTGACATTCCAAAAGGTCCAGGGTTCATGCCGAAGAACATTATCTGTTTCCTCGTGCTACAATATTTACGAACGTACATTTCAAACGTATGCCTGGCATAGATTGTCGGATTGTACACACAATGGACACTAGATGGAAATTTAAATTCGTCTAAATGTCTGTTTAATTTGTCCACTATATAAAAAAACTCTTCACTTATATCTTGTGCATCGGTACTATTAGAGTTATTCGAAAAAAACGAAGACACAACTTTAAGCTCCGACATTTTGCCGCGAAATGTACCTCACCTTATCTACTATTGCAATTAACTGCGTCCGGTGTACTTTGTTATCAACATGCGTTTTTAATTAGATAAAAGCACTTAGGTCCTTGAAGTTATATAGCCTTCACTATATACAATGGAATTCCAATTCGTTGTAATGAGCCGTATCATTTTTACTATTAACTCAGACATTACACAGCAACCATAATTCAAGATTATATAGAGCCAGCAACGATAATACATTACAACCACTAATCAGTTAATAACAGGCCAAAGAGCATTACAATTTACAATAGGGAAATAACAAGCTATAGAGCAATTAATTAGCAATATACTACCGATACTACCTAAAAAACTCAACAATAATAAGTAATCGCGCAGGCCCAAAAAGGACAAAAGAGATAAACATCTCTGTCTAACACACGTTTGTATAATCTTATATTTCATCTATAGAAGTAGAACTGTCATTTCGCGGTGTATCTGTTTTCAAATCCCATGACAGGAGGTAATCCAGTGACAGCTACAGCCTAAAGGTCATTGACATTGGGCTTGTTTTTTTGAACCGGTCAATTTTTGATAGCATTTTAAAAATTAGGCACATGTGATTATATTGGTCTCTGCATGTGATAATAAATACAGTTCGCACAATGTATCTGCTTGAATAATACTGCTAGTAGTACGTTTATCGTTTAAGTTATAACTACGTCTTAACTTCGTATCTACCTCGATTGTAACTCATATCATGAATTAAGTATAGTATCTAATATTAAGTTTTTCCAATGATATCGAATAATAAATTGGGATTACAAGATACTGTGTCATAATTCAACATAATTAATTAGCATGAATAATTAATAAACACACATGACTTTATAACCTGTACATACGTGTGAACAATTTTTATTTATAAAACGATCGCTCCACCGATCTTACTTATCTGAGTATCCGGATCTAGTATAGTACTTTAACACGCAAGTACATAGCGTGTTATTACATGCTTATCTCCAGAATGGATATTAGAAAGTTATAGAGACTACATACCGCTTTCACATAATATCGCGCCGGAGCGGCCAAGTGCAGTGCTTTCTTTCCTAAGTGCCTGTCATTCATGTCAGTCGTACAAAAGTGCTTGAATTTCAAATTGATGAATAGTGTTTACTTGTGAGTAAAAATTATTTTTGGAGTGCTATGTGCACATCAAGTATTTTAAAAAAATCTACTAACTCTGAGGTAAGTTATAAATGTTAATTACATTACCATTTAACTAAGCTACTTGTAGTTGTATTTTTCAAGATGAATCCAACCAGTTTGAACTGATTTGTAATTATAAAAATTGAAGGGAAATATTATTTTTAATTTCAAAAAAATATATATTTTAATGATATCAAGATAACATTTTATTTTTTAATAACGTACATGATAATTTTACATATCTATGTAAACAGTTTAAAAAAGCATACAATGTGACTTTGAGCTATCTAATAAATAGTCATCAGGAATATCTTGACCTAAGTTCACACCATTTGCTTATTTAAATTGCTCTATATTACCCACAATTTAAAACTATATGATTGTTGGGCCACTTAGCAATCTTGAGTTGTTAACTTCAGTCAAATCAAAATATATGCATTTTACATGTTAAATAGATGGGGACCATATAAATTGGTCTGAAGTATAGTCTAGTTAGTTTAATAGGTTATGAAACAAAATACAAAACATCATTCATTAATTAATTATGAAAAATAAGGGGAAACACTAAGATGTTTTTATTACATAGATACGTTATCCGAGCTCAATACTGGCAAGACCAAAGTAAGGTAACTGCCCGACATTCACTTAGTCAACCTCCAACCACTGTCGCGACTAGTCGGCTTACTAACTTTTTGTATTTTTATAAATAAAATGCCTTCCTGTGTTTTTAGACGATGTACACATTATACTCCAACTGTGAATGAAAAAACGTTTCATTTTATACGTTAGTAATAAGTATACACTCTTTAACTTATTTTTTAAACTAATAAATCCATTTTATTCGACTGTCATGGCGACGGGGCGGCCGACGCTCGGGCCCATTCGGAACCACTCGGGCTCGCTCGGGCCGTATCGATGCGAGCCGCTAGGGCTGTGACTATAGTAAATACTCCGCTGTTTTTATGTGCAATTTTGTTAGTGTATGACGCGTCTATTTGTAAAATGTCATTGGGGAAACATACAAAAATAGCTAGTGTTAGTTTACAACCAACTATTTTAATTGATGACCATTAGTGTGTTAGATTGTTTTATCACTTTATTTTAAACAATAAAAATAAAGAGATAAATCAACTTTTATAAATAAAATATAATTTTTATTTTATTGAAATAAAACTATTTTATGGATTTTATCTTGGTTTTTTATATTTCAAAGACTTTGCAGCCTTGATGGTCATAGGGGGTACTGAGGTTATTGGTCATCCATTACAATGCCTCCAAAAATATCCTTTATGATAAGCTGAATAGCTGCTTGATTACTGTTTCATTTTAGGAGTATGAAACATTGTGTTCTCTTATTTTGGACAATGACACATATTTTTTCAGACAGTTAAAATAAAACTCAGATTTCTGATAATCTGTTATTTTAGAAAAATACATGGTTGTTACTTAGGGAAGACTTAAATCTCAATCTGAATGGACAACTCCTTAAAATAAAACTATTATACGGATTTTATTGCGATTTTTTATATTATAATTTTCTCCCGACGTTTCGAAAATTATAACATAAAAAACCGCGATAAAATCCATAAAATAGTTTTATTTGAAGGACTAACATTTCCGTAAACATAAGAAATTATATGGACAACTCCTATGTAAATGTATTCATGTTGAAAAAATATAAAATGTATAACTAGAGCCCAATAATAATATACAAACCTTAAACAACTGTGCATTACCACATTGTTTCTAGCTGTAGAAATAAAATGCGATATATATACCTAAATTCCTAAATTGACCAGTCTGGGATCTAAAGTTCTACATTAAGGGAACTCGTCAATACAGCGACCAACGAAGGGGTACTACTAGCCCATTGAATATGGCATTGAAAATGATAGTGAGCCTTTGAATATTCAAGGGTGCAAATTGTTATACTTACTTATGTCGGAGCGAATGACCATGGCTGCGAGGCTGACGCGAACTATTTCTTCGGGACACCTCATAATAACAATAATCACCAGATACTTTTATTGTTACTACTTTAAGAATTCTGGGCAAAGGAAAAATTATAATTAAAAGATTTGACGATGAAAATTATAAGGAAATATGTGTTTTGAACAACTGTTCCAATTACATACATTATTACCGCACACATATCACGCCTTTAACCTCGAGCGAGTAGACAGAAGTGCAATTAAGGTATCTACTTTTCGCCTGTGTATTTTGTACCTAGATGTAATAGGTGGCGAGCCTATCGCCACATCGGGCATAAAATTTGACTCTGAGCTGATACTGAACAGAAACACCCAAACATCACTTTGCCCGACCCGGCATTTGAACCCAGGACCTCAGACCGCTGCCATACGCACATGCAGTACAACTACGCCACTGAGCCAGTCCAGTCAGTTTATTACATTTCATTATAAATAAATAGTAATAAACTGAGCATGCCTAAAACTTTATCTTCCATACTACATTACATAGTATACAATGTGTTAATAATATCAGCCCTGTATTATATACTTGCCCACTGCTGTGCACGGGCCTCCTCTACTATTGAGAGGGATTAGGCCTTGTCCACCACGCTGGCCTAGTGCGGATTGGTAGACTTCACACACCTTCGAAATTCTTATAGAAAACTTCTCAGATGTGCAGGTTTCCTCACGATGTTTTCCTTCACCGTTAAAGCGAACGATAAATTCACAAAGAATACACACATGATTTTAGGAAAGTCAGAGGTGTGTGCCATTGGGATTTGAACCTGCGGACATTCGTCTTGGCAGTCCGTTCCACACCCAACTAGGCTATCGCCGCGTCTACAATGTGTTAACAAGCTCATAAACGGAACGCTTAAAAACAAATACAAGCCCTAGTTATGTAATAAGCTAATCAGTATAATCTTGAGTCTTTTATTTGCTGATAATGTCAATGTCTTGTCAACATTTTAGTGTGCAATGATAAAGATGCATTGTAGTCAGAAGCTGTTCGTGGTGTAACCGTGCTTCGCTATCTAATGTTGTAATTTGCAGGTATTGTGTTAAATAATAAAGAGCCTTTTTTAGGATTATATTTAACATCGGCGACGTAAATTATTGTAAAAAAATATTTCTATTTTTAGTTTTAAACAGCGTCATATGAGTAATGTAAAAGGTATTATATCGTGGCTAGATAACCAGTGACAGTTTCAAACGATAATTAGTCACAATAATTATCTCTAGATCACTAATGATATTAGTTTTAATTAAAAATAGTCTACCGCCTCACTCGATCCATTTCCCTTAAAATTGATTTAGCATTAACACTGATTCGTATTAATATAGTATTCATTTCCAGCCTGGCAGTAAAGCGACAAAGATAATCCACGGAGTCGTCATTACCATGGCGCGGCAAATCTTCTTCATATTCAGGACGTACCTGGACATGATAATAGACCTGATTTACTCCTTCTTCTGGGAGGGGAAGAGACAGGCCATTCCAGATTTAGAGAAACGACACTCGATTTTAATGGAGAGTGCTGTGAGCCTCGCAGCAAAAATCAGGAATAAGGAGCTGAAATCTGAAGATCTTGTCAATGCGTGCATCGAGAGAATACAATCTGTGAGTATTTATCAAATTATAGTAGAAAATGTTGCATTTTAGTCCTTCTGTAATCAATTAATAGAGCATTTTCAGGGATTAAATACTGTTTATACAACTCGGCGATCGGCTTAGCCATAAATAAGGATTTTTCAAGTTCATATTACTTGAAAGGAAAATATACTTAACATATCGAAGTTAATTTTATTAATTCAGCGTTCCGATATGTTTAAAAAAAGTTTATCCGTAGACTACTCTATGGATCATTTTTCCCCGCTCCCCACTGGGAGATAGACGGATTGTGCAGAATGTTTGGCAAAACGTATAACATACAAAACGGGGCTCTAGCTATAATAATATAACGTGTTTAATTTTCTAAAGTAAATTTTGTGTATTCATCTTTAATATTTGCCTCAGGTAAACCCGATCATAAATGCGGTGACTGACGAAAGGTTTGAAGAAGCTCGTAAGGAGGCTAAAGAGATCGATCTGATGATAGCCAAGGGACTCTCGGAGGAGGAATTTAAAAAGAAGCCGTTCTTAGGTGCGTACTTAATTAGAAACAATTGATAAATTTTTGTCTCTTTTTTTTTATTGTTTTGAATTATGAGACGAGCTTGCCGTTCGCCTGATGGTAAGTAAAACGACCGCCCATAAACAAAAACACCATCCAACACCTTCAATTACAAAGTATTGTTTGGTATTCCACTGCGCCGCCATCCTGATGAGGTACATGAGATTAATCTCAGTTTTGTGACATCTAGCGGCCGTTTTCAATAAACGATCTCAATCTGAATCTCCAATCTCCACGGATAAACCAATTAATAAGCATGAAAAAGACATATTAGTTCTGATTGGTGCATTTTAGCGATAGATTGATAAGACGATTGGGGTCGTTTATTGAAAACGGATGAAGATCTCTCACTATAGAGACGACCTTATAGTGTAAATCTGACGAATGTTCGTATTGGCGAAATGGTCGTGGGCAGCACTAGGTTTTTATGCATTTATAACAAGCTTGTCAAGGTATACACGGGGGAACTCATATGAGTACCATTAAAAAGATATGTGCACTAACAACTCCAATAAAGAGTGGCGATAGCCTAGTAGAGCGGCGATAGCCTGGTTGCTTGTGGAACGGTCTGCCGAGACGAATGTCCACAGGTTCAAATCCCAAAGGCACACACCTCTGACTTTTCTAAAATTATGTGTGTTTTCTTTGTGAATTATCGCTTGCTTTAACCGTGAAGGAAAACATCGTGAGGAAACCTGCATACCTGAGAATAGGAATAGGAATTTAGAGGGTGTGTGAAGTCTACCAATCCGCACTAGGCCATCGTGGTGGACTAAGGCCTAATCCCCCTCAGTAGTAGAGGAGGCCCGTGCTCAACAGTGGGATAGTATATAATACAGGGCTGATATTTTAACTGCAATAAATGCACGCGAGCAGCGCGCGATCAAAGTATTCGCGGAGCCGTCGCACATTTGAACGAACACTTAAATTACATTAAAATAAAAGTATTTTGTGGATTTTATCGCGGTAACGGAGCGGAGTAAGAAAGCTGCAGTCTTCGAAACTTCAGGAGAAATTACTATAAAAACCGTGATACAATCCGTAAAATAGTTTTATTTTAATGTCCAATATTCGCGTTAACATAAGAAATCTTAAATTACATTTAAGAGCTTATCGCACCTGCTCTACAGGGGATCAAGTCTTGATATGCAATCTTACGATATACTATCTTTATTACTCGACTACGGCGAAACAAAGGAGGCTATAATTTTAACACCCTATTTATATTGTGTGTATATGTATGTTTGGATCGTCCACTCTAGCATAATCGAGTACACCTAGTACTAATCGATTACTACACCTAATCGATTTCCGTCGACTCACTAATCGATTTTGATAAATAAGTTGTTATTCAATTCATGTATATTGTGCGATGGTTATTGCAGGGGTACCATTTACGGCCAAAGAGTGTCATGCAGTGAAAGGTATGCTGCAAACGCTGGGGATAAAGGCGCGTGCACACGTGCGGGCGCACGAGGACGCAAAGTGTGTGCAGCTCCTTAAGGAGGCGGGCGCTATCCCTATCGCTGTTACTAATGTGCCTGAAATTAATAAATGGTAAGATGATGTGATATAGAAACTTTGCGAAGATTTTAAGTTTATTAAATCCAAGGGTTTGGGTTGGGACTACGTCCAGAAAATTCCTAACTTACATTAACTCATAAATATCTCTTCTCTTACTCTTTACTAATATTATGAATGCAAAAGTAACTGAGTTTGTCTGAAGCACTCTTGTGGCTAAACCATTAAACTTATGACAAAACTAGGTGAAATTTGAAGAAAAAAATAAGCATTTTTTTATATTTGTTATAAACTGAATTCCAAGCGAAGTCACAAGGAAAAACTTGATTTAAACATAGCCTGTATATTTTCATTATAATGTCCCCAGGGCGGAGACCCGCAACCTGGTGTTCGGGCAGACCAACAACCCGTACCACACGGGGAGGATCGTGGGAGGGTCCAGTGGAGGGGAGGCGGCGCTCGTTGCCGCCATCGGCTCGCCCATATCACTCTGTATGTATTGTGACACTTAAACTTATCAATAGCAACAACTGTTAGCTTTATGATAATAAACAAATTATCAAAATAAATATCTATAAATATTTCGGTACATTTATTTACCGTGGTCGCTCACTATGGGCCTTGTCAGAAGGTTGAAAGTCACTCAGAGGGCAATGGAGAAGGCTATGCTCGGAGTTTCCTTGCGGGATCGAATCAGAAACGAGGTGATCCGCAGGAGAACCAAAGTAACCGAAATAGCCCTTACAGTTGCGATACTCAAGTGGCAGTGGGCAGGGAACATAGCTCGTAGAACTGATGGCTGTTGGGGCGGAAATGTTCTGGAGTGGCGACCACAAACCGGAAGACGCGGTGTAGGCAGGCCCCCCACGAGATGGACCGACGATCTGGTGAGGGTCGCCGGAGTCCGATGGATGTGGGCGGCCCAGAACCGGTCCCTGTGGCGCTCAATGGGGGAGGCCTATGTCCAGCAGTGGACGATTCAAGGGCTGAAATTATTTATTTAATATTTCGCCCTATAAAACCGACAATATGGTGATAAAGTAAAAAATTATGCCACCTAATCATCAGTTTCAGTCACAGTACACTGCTGGCAACAGCCCTCCCCTAAAATTTTCCAGATAATGTAGTCAAGTATGTTAAATTATTTTGAAAATATTATGCCATAATTAGTGTTTCTGGTATACGTATAGGGTTACAAATTTTATATTTATACCAAAACATAACTCTTATATTTTGAATAGGTTCGGATATCGGCGGGTCGACTCGCATGCCGGCTTTCTACTGCGGCCTGTTCGGTCTCAACCCGACCGCAGGATACACGAGCATGGAAGGTAAGGAAGATAGTAGGATATATTTTGTATCCGCGGGGACAGCTACCGACATTCATAAGGAGTTAAAACCTTCCATAGCCGCCCACGGGAGTCGCGTTCCGAGATCAGCCTGTTTATCTGGTTCAAACAGGCCGGCATAATTATACCGATTGGTTATGTCATCCTGATCAGTCGACATTTTATAAGACCCGAATCCGTTTACCATCAGGTGAAGATGGACGTGCCCTTATAAAAAAAATAATGCTTTCAATGTGGACATGTTATACTTCTTAGTCCATTTAAACTTACTACTAACTCTACACATAATAGCTGCCAAACATTTTTTTTATTTGTAAGCGTAACTACATTCACATATAAAAAAAAATCTCCATCATATGGTCGTGTACTTAAATTGTTTTTCCAGTTATTATAGAATGTGCGGTCCTAATTGTAATATTATCTTTCTTGTAGGTAACAACCATAACCATATAGTTTTATGGCCATAAAAGATAATCAGTATCGGTTGTCCTAAGATAAATTAAATTAATAATGAACTTATGACCTATAGAACGAGATGAAGAGATTACGCGGCCAACGCTCAACTTTGATATTAACCGCCTTTCGCTGTACCAAGAAAAATAATTACCAAGCAGTCTACAGTAGAAAAGGTTTATTGTAATTAAATCCTTCGTTATATTCTAGGATCAGCGCTTCGTACCGGCAAAGACGATACAATGGCGTCTATAGGGTTCGTGAGCAGGCACTGTTCCGACCTGGGACCACTTACTAAGATCCTAGTTGGAGAGAAGAACGAAGAGCTCCAGATTGACAGGGTTGTCGACCTTAAGGTATACCATATTTAGGGTTCATTTTCACATGGTCTATTATCTATTAGAGAACTTTGCCATGAAGTACCGGGTTCATTGTCACTTGGTTTTTACTCTTTTATCTATTAGACAAACTTTGCTACAAAGTACCCAACAAATTGTTAAGATTTTTGAATATTTGTTAGAATTGTTGCAGAAACTTTTGAACGAATACGCATGTTTGGCGTATGGATAGAACATGTGACTAACGTAAAAGAGGCTGCTTCAATTAATGAATATAAAAAGTTTCAGTTTTAAGTTTTGAATATAAAATCTTTATTATGGGAAAAAATAATACTAATCTTATTCCAGAACATTAAGTATTACTATGTGGAGACATCAAAGGACCTGCGCATGAGTCCCATCTGCCCAGACCTGAGGAAAGCTATGAACAAGTGAGCAAGTGTTTGTTTTAACATTTGACCATAACCATGATTTTACTAATTATTCCCGATTGTTGAACACTTAGTGTACGCCAAACATATCCATGCCATGTAGTGATAGACAATTTGCCCTTTTGTAGAAAGAGACCAAGCGATTAGCCTGTCTCTTACACTGAATTATAGATAATATTATATTCTATGTCTATGGGCCGTATAATTGCTGTGTCTCACTCACACTTTCTGCCTAATTCACTTAACAGTTATGAAACTTTCCTATTTATACACCTCATATCTATTATCCTTTATATTATACTAGCTTATGCTCGCGGCTTCGCTCGCGTGAAGGAGTTTTCCGGGATAAAAGACCCACTATATATTTTCCCGGGATAGTAGCCTATAACCTTCCTAGGGTCTTAAACTATCTCCATACCAAATTTCGTTTCGTTATACCACGTTTTATATCACGTCCCATTCCCGTGGGAACGGGATAAAAAGTATCCTATGCCCGTTCCCTGGTTCTAAGCTACCTCCCTACCAATTTTCAGCCAAATCGGTTCAGCCGTTCTTGAGTTATAAATAGTGTAACTAACACAACTTTATTTTTTATATATAGATAAGTATTGACGTCAATTATATACCTATAAAATAAATATCCCATTCGTAGAGTGATAACAAATCTGACAGAGGAGGCGCCATCTGGCGGCGCACCGAAGCGGTACTACCACGAGGGCTTCAACTACATGTTCGCGCTGTGGCGCTACTGGATGACGCACGAGACAGAGAACTTCGCCAGGATGATCACCAACAACACCGGAGAGGCTAACTTCTTCGTGGAACTGGCTAAGAAGGTAGGTTGGGTGCTGAGTTTTAGGGACTCAGGGCTGAGATTGGAACGGCACAGGTAGTCTGTCATGGTAACTCTCTGGCATTTTCTGCTAAGGGGCCGTTCAAGTATTACGTAACGCAACTTTTGAAGACTTTTGCCCCCCCCCCCCCCTCATGTAACGCGCCGTATCGTTTTCCTGTACGCCCCTGCCTCCCCTCCAAAAGTTATGAAACTCTAAAGTGATTTTTTTTTGTCATATTCACAATTATTTTACGCAAAATACCGGAAAGTTGCTAAAATGCCTTTGTTAAGTATTGTTTTAAAATAAAAAAACAATGTTACATACAAATTGCGTCACGTAATACTTGAACGGCCCCTAAGAAGCAGTCCAAAAACTAATCGTGTTTCGATTAGATATTGATTTCATTTTGCCAAGGCATTTGCTGTCCCAGGGTAATGAGTGCAACGAAATATGTTATGCTTTAAATCCAAAAAGAATTATATAGTTTTTTTTTATAATGTCAATCAAGTGAATATGCAGGAGAGTCCTGAGATAGGAATTTCAGACTGATATACGATTAAATAAATTATCGCAATCTTAATATTCGATCTGAAAAAGTCATTCAAAAAGCCTTTATTCTGATTGATCATTTTCAGTGAATGAAAAAAGATTACGATAATTTATTAAAATCGGTAGATAGTCACTTTCAATACAAGGATAATATAAGGTTGGTGAACTGTGGTGTTATTAGATATGCCACTGCTTACCCAAGGACAAGATGTGTAAAGTTATATTGTTTACAGCTAGTGGGCATGAGTAACTACACGTTTGCGGCGATATTGAAATTGTTTGACGATCAAGTTATGCCCAAAGTAAACAAGGAGTGGGCCGAGAAACTCACCAAGGAGTTAAAGGAAGATCTGCTGGTGAGTACTATAATAATTTCAGGGAGGAGGACTTTAAAGCCGTAGTTGAGTCGACGGAGGCACGGTTGGATTGGGACACTTCTAGGCCAGCGGCAAAATGCTTCGATTAAAACCTGTATTTTTTTACTTTTTTCATATGTACCAGTGACTAAAGGGGAACGCAAGTGCCTCTTATTTGTTAAAACGATCTTTTATATGTTCTGGCACCATGACTGTCGATAAATTTTGTGTCTCTCCGGGCGGCGAGAATCCTCGTTCACCGCTGCTTCAAAGGTGTTTTCAGTTTAAAGATCATATATTTTCTAATCTATCACTGCTAAGTATACATATAGTACATACATATATTAGTACCTTACTTTTATGTTGGCTGGAATGTCATATAGTTTGTGTACTACGATAAATAAATGTGTCTTCTAATACTTGATTAGTCTTCATAATTCTTTAAAAAAATAATATTATAATAGCAAAAAGAAAGACGCCAACTTCAACAATTTTCTTGGTGAATTGTTGCTTATTAGGGTGGTGACCTAACAAAAAGAACATCGGTAAAGTCTACGCTCGAAGCACCGGATAGTTGCACGGATCGCCCCTTGTAAAGCCGCCATTGATTTTATTATTTTATTGACAAACTAAAGGTAACCTTCACAATATATGTTTCAGAGCACACTGGGGTCTGACGGTGTGCTGTTGTTCCCGAGTGCGCCGGCGCCGGCCCCCTACCACCACTCGCTGTACCTGCGCCCCTTCAACTTCGCCTACTGGGCGATCTTCAATGTGCTGCGATGCCCTGCGGCGCAGGTATAGATTTTTTATTATATATTGTTATTAACTTAATCAGTGTAATTGGTTTATCCATTCTAATTGAAATAAATAAATAAAATAAATTTGTTTGACGAAATAGAAGGCAAAGAATCAAGTGGTTAGAAGTGATCATAAATACTATATCTGAGTGCGTCAAAGGCCACCACCAAGAATCATGGGTCTTTTGACAAGCTCCAAAGATAGCAGTGATTGGGAAGGATGGTTATTTTTTTAGTCTCTCATCTCTGACAAGGCAGTGGTCAATAAAAGCCAAGTCGGTACTCCGATGGTATTGTTGGTTTTGTCTGCTATGATACCTTTGGTTTTTTCAATATTGTAACTTGATACCTTTAGCAATTTGAATATTGTAACTATTATTTCCAGGTACCCCTAGGCCTGAATGGCGAAGGTCTACCTCTAGGAATACAAGTGGTAGCGGCCCCGAAGAACGAAGCTCTGTGCCTCGCCGTGGCGGAACACTTGGGCAAGGCCTTCGGAGGTTATGTTCCTCCTTGTAGGGTGTTAAGTTAAAGTGTAATTTAGTTTGTATTACTACAAACCAGTGGCGAAAGATGAAATTTTCTCAAAGGGAACCCGACACAACATATTATTACTAATATACATAAATGTAGTCTGCAAATTATTCTGATGATATTAGAGTCTACAAAAATTTTATATAAAGGGAAGCCGGTAGGAATCGAGTTATATGGACCCTTTGCCACTGCTACAAACTAATATATTTTAGGTCATTCGCGTTATGAAAATAGTGGCTCATTCTTGTCAGTTGATGGCTACCTCCGACAAATAAGGTTGCATTATAGAGACAAGATGGTGACAAGTTGAAGACATGCATTCTTATTGGTTGGGGGCGTCTGTAACCAGATGGACAATGAGTCACTGTTTTGTTTACGTGAATTAACTAAAGTTTTGTACTTGAGTCTTTTGGAAGATTCACTTATTTTTAGGTGCGAGGGTATAATTTAGAAGATCTAAATATAACATGTCTACTGAGAATGGAATCGAATTACAATTTTGTAAAAAAAAAGTTGTTCCTATTCGTAAGTATTTTTTATGTATCGTCGCGTGTATTGCGTGATATTTTTTAACGCGTTAGGAGGATAAAAATTGCAAAAACAATGATGTTAATAATTTTAAGTAATAATAAATATGGTGATAGGATATAAATTATAATCTATACACGAATACTGTGATGTTTAAAACTTGCTTAGATATTTCTTTTTAAATACTTATATTATTTGAGGTTTTTTGTTGTGTGTTATAAATTACAATGTTTGGTATGAGTGCCTTCAACATAATATATATTTTTACAAAAAAAAATATCTTTTATTTAATTATACTAATTTGAATATTACCCAAATACCAACAGGGTAAACATAGATAAAGGACCGTGCTTCCTATTTAGCATTCCAGTAATATTGACAAGTGTAAGTGACAAAACGAACTTGCGGTTCATAGTAGGTATTTAAGTTTACAAATTACATAATATTAGCTACAACGCAGCGTAAAAATCATATTTACATTTTGTGTTATCAATTTATATAGATGCCAGGAGCTTTTTACATAATATCAGTGTTACATCATTAACGATAAACAAATTTACGGCTAATACTAAATAAGAATTTTATATGGCACTTGATAGGGCTGTATGCTCGATGCTTTGAATGCCAGCACATAAAAAAAAAAAAACAAAAAAATGTTTAGCGGGAACTAGGTACGTGGTTGGTAAAGTTCAAATATGTGACTGTGCTTGATTTAATCAACTCTTATTTTGTTTAGTGTTGAGTTTAAAAAAATTGAAAAACTGGTTTTATTTTGTCAGTTATGTCGATTGCGTTGATTTGGTTTGTGGCTTGGTTGATCGATTTGAAAATTCGGCAGTAATTATTTTCGGCATGTAAGATAGTTTATCGACAAATTCGTTATCAATTTGGTATAAGCTGGACTGCGGAGTAAATAGTATCATCTAATAATTATTTAGTGATTATTTACACCATCAACAGGTACCAGCCACTTTCAGGAGTTCCAAGTAAGTAGATACTTCAGGACATTGTTAATTTGTTGTTTATATTAGTTCTAGAGACATTATTTGATGATTATTCTGTAGCAGTTCTTAATTATCGTAATGTTTTACGCTAAAGAGGTTAACACAAACTTTGCATAAGTACCTATAACAATAAGTACGTATCTATATACAAGAAAATAATGATGCCAATATGGCGTTAACTGCAGCCATCACACCTGTTTTGTTTAAGCGTGCGTTGCCAGTGCGGTATCTAAAGCCAAACCAGGTAAGTAATAAAACAATCTACCTTGGTGTGCGACCACACTGGTAACAAAATGAATGCTGTATCAGTTCAACAAAACACGTAGTACAGTATATTACAATGTATATTGCGTAGTCGAGGCGGTGAAGTTCACCCACGTCACAATAGTTATGTGAGCGGCACTGGTATTTATTTCAATATGCGAGTGCATGACATGTCTGATATGTGCTAAGTACTCTAATGTAATAAGTACATCTAATTTATTTTAATTTTATGAAAAGTTTAGGTACACTCACATTCTAATCAATAATTATACTTACCTTTTCTAAACTATTGTCATTTTAATATCTGTATTATGGCTTAAATCATGACTAACATTCTGTCACTGATTTTATTAAGATGAATTTATGACATCCAATTATATTATGAACAAAAAATAGTCATCATGTTATTTCGTCTCCATAATAATTAAAGTTAAGCTCACATAATTAACTTGATAAAGCACCGAACAAAATATCTATCCAATGGTTCGTACTCTCCATGCCTTGCAAGGCAATGGCAGTCCATGTGAAATGGGCAGACAATCAAGTATTTCACTTGGCTTGCCAACCAAATTTTATTTAACTTTGAAAAATTTTATCATGGGATTCCAATTTCTAACTAGCACATATCAGCTGGATCATCAGAACTTTAAAATTTTAATGCTGGGCTGAAGGAAGGCACATAAAATTATCACATTCAAAATTTATTACTAAAATCGAAAATATCATTTTTTTGCCTTTCCCTTTACTTCAAATGTCCTCCATTTTATTTTTAAACCATTTGCACCGTTATTAGATTCTAGATTTACTATTTTATTCACCATAACTTTATAAAATTGAAAATGGTAAGCAGGTATACCTAAGCTGCCAGATGTAAAAATAGAATAGAATCTGTACCTATTAATAAATTTTTCATGCCATAAAATGATGAAACTATGTAACTGATACATCACATCTTGAAAATAAATAAATAAAATAAATAATGTTTTTAGGGTAGGTAAATAAAATACAGATGAATGAGACAAAATCTTTATTTGATTTTTAAAATCTCTGACAATCAAAACATGCCCCGCGCTGGTCGCGGCGGCCGCGCGCCGGCCGAGCCGCCCTCCGCCTGACTAGATCTCACTACACGCGCTACTCTCTATTATACAATGGATAGTTTTACTCTATACATTCGTGCGCTAAGTTCATCACATATTATAGACGCCTACTAGAAAATCCGTCATATAGGCTTCTAATTACAATAGATAATTTTTTCATCTTCATAAAGTTCATTGGAAATATTTTTTGTTTCAATACAACACGACGAATCGTCTATCACCTATTATACTATACAATATCATTAAGGATCACTCGTAATGGAATGGAACAGTTACATCACAATTCGCGGCACCCTGGTCTAATTCGTTCGTTTACTAACGGTTAAGTTTAATTTGTACACGCGTCACGACCGGGGTCGGACATAGAAAAATTTACAGTAGAAAATATAGTCTACGGGGCACCGCGGGTGGAGACTCGTCACGTGCCCTCTGCAGGGCTCGCGGCGGGGTGGGGCGCGCGGGCGGGCAGCGGGCACGCGCGGCGCACGCGCGGCCACGCGCACGCCACGCGCGCCGCGCGCCGCAGCAGCGAGCCCAGCGCCACGCACGCGCCCGCCGTGCACAAGATCTGGTCGAGGTCGCGGGCGGGCCGCCGCGCCGCGCACCGCGCCGCGGGCCGGCCGGCGCGGGCCACCACGCGCTCTCAGCTCGGGAACTTCGCGTACAGCGCGTAGTGCAGCTCGTAGCCGGAGAACTGACAGTACTGCGCGTCCTTCTGCTCGTACGCGCCCAGCGACGAGAACTTCTTCAGCTGCCGGGGCGTCTCCGCCGCCGGGGAGTCCTGTATCAATCATATTTATTAGCTCTGTTTTATAACTATCTTAGCGGCAAGACTTAAACCGATTGCCATTACCACGCAGAAGGAATTCATGAACTTGTAAAGAAAAAGTGACTATAAATTTACCCACGAGTTACTTCTCTGACGGAACGTTTACCCACGAGTTACTTCTCTGACGGAACGAAATGTTCAGTTTTTATTTTAATATATCAAGCTTATTATCGCCAAATATAATGGTAAACTTACCGGCGTGGCGAAGACTGTGAGCACAAACTTAGCCGGGCGGAATGCCTCGAGCACACGCGCAATCACCTCGTCGTAGCTGGACACCGGCACGTTGGACTCGAACGATACGTACGAACACGAACGCTCCGGAGTTATGTGAATCGTCATGTAGCAGCCCTGTGCACAAATACTACATTGACAAACGATATTAAATAGTGTTGTCAGAGCAAAAACCTTTCGTAAATGGCAACAAAACCAAAATTAAATGGATTTTAGTAGGAATCGTGACATCCTGAGTTAATAGTTAATATTCCAACTAAAAGTCCCAACCGAACAGGTGAGATATCAGGTATGAGTAAAAAAATCATAATTAAAAAGCCAATAATGTGAAAGACTGGTCGCCACTGGGCGGACTAATTGACCTGGTAGAGGTCGCGAGAAGCCGTTGCCTTCAAACGGCACTCCATCGCGCTATGTGGACGTCTTAAGGCTGGAGAAAAACCAAGACACGAAAAAGGGAATCAAGTTAAAATAAGGGTTTAAGTGATCTATTTATTAAAACCAAAAACGAATAAATTTTGATACTAAAGTCTATAAATTTTTGCAATATTATAGTGATTTCAACACTCCATTCTATTACCTTCAACGCTATGGTTAATAGAATAGGAAAGAACGCTACTATAAAGTGTTTGAAATGATTTCTTTCGTCCAAACTTTGTGTCACAATAAGACTCACAGATGGCAAATCCGGTTCTCCCTTTGGCAGCAAAGACAAACAAAAGTTATATACATTCAAATGTATTGTAAATTGTTGATTTCCAAGTTAACAATGAGCATATTTAAATACATTAAAATTAGTGAGTGTAGTAAGAATAAAATCACGTAACAAGGGTATTTGAAAGCGTCACGTAATTGGCGAAGTCGCCGTGAACTGAGATCCGCCATAAGTTTTTTTATTGGTTATGACTGGTAACATTGAAGACTACTTATTGAAGCAGAAATATTATTGAATATAATCAACAATTTATAATATACAATTTTGTGTTAAATATATTTGTAATATTTATTTATAACATCGCATGTACTCACATCTTTAGCGACCCCGTTCATAGAGTAGCCGCACGGGTCGAACAGGAAATCGTCTATGACCATTCCTGGGATTATCTTGTCTATGCCGGACTCCTAGAACAAAAGAATATATTTAGTGACACGTAATTTTTGTACATTATTAATACTGTATCAATTATACAAAAGTTAAACATTGAAAGTGTAATTAACTATGGATGACTTATGACTATTTGTAATGTCATATTTTATATCGTATGTAATTGAATAAAAACAACCAGCCAACTATACAAACTAAGTGTAAAAGTAATTTTACTACATTCAATTCTAGTAAATGTTTGAAAAAGTTGTGGACTCACTTTAGTTGCTTGTGCTGCATCAGCTGAGTATGCTCTTGTGAATATGTCCATAACAGCTGGATCCAGGTCCGACATGAGGATCTCGATGGTCTGATCCGGCTCGGATGCGCCGCATCCGCTGCCTGCGTCACGTTGTTCTTTCTCGAGGGCGTCCACTGTGCCTGGAAGCCAAATATACTATCAATTATAGAGTTACGCAGTGTTAAGTTTATAATCTATTGCTTCGTCTTTTATATTATGTTTTTGAAATTACTTATGGTTATGAGAAATTTGTATTGCAAGTTATAAATCACAACACTGCCTTATACATTATTGCGGATCGATATAGTCATGAGATGGCATTAAATTGGGGTTGAAAGATGTCTCTAGAGCCCCAGGCATTGCATACTCTTCTTTACATTTTCGTTAACTTATATTTTCATTTAGTAATAATAGAATACTTGTTAAACAGTTATCATAGTACCTGCAAGTGGCAGAAGTGTGTATAGATACCAGCAGTCCTTCTCCGGGCCCATTATATAGGCGCGTCCGTCACCGAAGAACGAGTCCAGAAGTTTCACCTGAAAACACAGACCAAAGATACAATACTGAATTCAATTCGAGTACAAGGTGGGATAAAGATTAAAAAAAGATCTGTCTGAATATTATTGAAATAAAACTATTTTTTCGGACTTTACCGAGATTTTTTGTGTTATTATTTTCTTAATTTTTTTAAAATATTTTACACTAATTCTTATCCTTTAGCAAACAATTTGTTTAGGCAAATATATAAAATGTTTCGTTCCGAATTGCGTATGTTTAACTATAAGTAAGATGCACTTGTAACAAGCATAGAACACTTCAGAAGATGAATTGTCTATTTGGGAAAATGAATGTAGTTACCAACCTAAAATATGTGAGATAACAATACTCCATAAATTATTTAACACAAGAAATTTTATATGTATACCAAGTAACCACAAACTAAACAGTGTGCGTATGTGTGGGTATCATACATAGATTTCTCCTTTGTTCTTTCTATGATGTTCACAAGCAAGATCACGTGAGATATATACTTGCTCTCGCCTGTCTGAATGCATAAAGCTCCAATTTCCTAAGTCCTGACAGTGTGTGGTGCGTTTGCGGAAAACCGCAACACATGCGCTGTCACGTTCAAGATATCGGTGTAATTGTTAGAACAGGAAAATCTTGCCATTTGAGGCAACGGGAAATCCATTGTATCTTGTATAGTTTCATTTTACTTGTTATAGGAGAAAATACCTATTTTCTTTTCCCCACAAAACATGTTTAAGTTCAAGGAAAAAAGGTTTTGTTATTTTGCAATAAATTGTTACAATTGTATAAGCAACTGAAAAAATTCTGGGTCCTTTATATACAAGTAACATTGATTAACAAGGTGCAAAGGTACTTGAAAAATGTAACCATCTAACATAAATTGTATATTGACACGGATTTAAACTATGACATAATAATTTATCATTCCAAAGATGAATGATCAAGGAAAACTAGCAGAGTGACCAATTACAACCCTCATAAATACTAGGTAAAGAGATAAGAATCCTGACCCCGGGTCATCAGATGCTAAGTGTAGTTGTGCAATTTTACTGTTTCGCTGTGTTTTATTATGCGTGAAATTATCACTTTGTCACAGTTCAACATTTGGACTCTAGAAGAGTATATTTTCTTACGATAAAAGTTTATTGTACTGTTTGACATTCTTTCACTATTGCGATTTAGAGAGAATTACACTTCTTGTGGGTTCGAAGTAGTAACAGAGCTTGAGAGAGTACATGGAGAACTCTACATATACAAAAATATTTATCGCACACGGTTATGCTTTAGCGAAGGAGTTACTTATGGTTCACCATTATTCAAAAAATCCTAAGGCATGGCCCAAAATGGGTACCCATTTTGGGCAAATAAAAACTTACCTCTGAATCGAAATTATCATGGGGCTGCAACTGTGCGGCAGGGCGCGCGAATTCCCGCCTCGAGTAGAAGACGTTGTGCACGCGCGCGTGGCCGGCCACGTCTCGCGCCAGCGACAACACCGCACGCACGCACCGCAGTGGTGTCGTCGTGCCGCAAGTCTTCAGGATCCAACGGCGCCGCGACACGAACATGCTGCTCTCGCTGCAACAAATAACTCATTATTATGAAGCTATATGAGCTCAACACAAAATATTCATCAAAATACTATTTGGTTTTTAAGAGTTTCCTCTCTAGTTCTTAAAAATTAATTATGTTAAAATGGGACCATTTCGGAAGTATACATAATTGATAGCAAAATAATCATTTCAATCACAACTTGGGGTTAAAATGTTACGACAAATAGATAACCTGCTCTGGAATCGGTTAAAAATTGACATGACGAGATATTATAATTAGCCTATTAAATGATTATGCACTACCCGGGATGCACATCATGTGATTGATTTCTGCATATATACATTATGGAGCCTTCATTCTTTTTATATATTCAAGGCATATTTTGCCTTACTACATTGATTTCCAAAGTGGTCCAAGACCCCCAGAAGTTCACGGGAGATTTGACGGGGTTCTACATTGGCTTATCCACAAAATGGGGATTCACAATTCGTTAGCTGGAGTCCACGAAAATTGATATGGTTTCATAGTTAAGAACTAAAATGTTGGCTTGACTTAATGTATCAATGTAGGCAGACAATATTTTAAGAAGCTTAGCGACTGCTAAATGTAAAACTTGCATATTTTGCAGAATATTGTAAAAATTAAGCTACAGGGGGTCCACCCGAAACCAGCAAATTTTTGGAAGTGGTCTATGAGAAAATAAAGTTTGGGAACACCAAGACGTGATTATCAAGTAATGTGCGGAAGAGAAAGAGAACAGATGAACGTCGGAGAGTGGGATCAGTTACTGTTTTCATTGCTTACAGTTTGCTATGTGTAAGAAAATATTATTTTCCTATTAAAAGAGTAGCTAAAGCTGCATTATTAATTGGGCGATAATCCCATATATAAATACTAATTTGAGGGCACGTATAATACCGTTAGTTTAATAAACGCACATAATTACAAAGCTGGCATGTTTCGGATTAATTTAGTTTCCAATTATAGATAGACAATGGGCATTAACCCAGTTAGGTTAGATAAAATTGACAAATATTTTATTGGATCCAATTGGCTCGTTTATAATTCAAGGGCTTAATGTGTTAACGAAGATGAGATATAAATATTTATTCATATTAAAGATTTCAATAGATGTTAGAGTAATCAATTGTTAATCATAATTATTATTTATACACACAAAGACAATAAGTACCAGTGATTGGCCTAATATTATATTTAGAGTTCGGGTTCAACCTACGCACTTCTAAAGTGTAGATAAAAAGTTAGATTAAAACTGAGGTCATGAGATTGTATTCGTTTTAAAAAACTCTTATATGGTTCATTCTAGAATAAATTGAGATAGTACAATCAGTTTTTACGTAAAAATGTAGGGGACGTTTTATTTAAACACAAATATGTTATTATTTTACAGATTATTCATGTATACTCGTTTTTTACTTTACTGGTGCCTCTAGAAAATATGGAATTTTGCAACGACTTCCTAGTTTAGTACAGAAGATAACCAATACGAGATTTCTAAAAATTTATCGCATAATTGCGGATAGGCATCGTATGTCGCACTTGGCCAGGCAAATAATAAATATACTAGACGCGGTATCGGTAATTTAACGTAGCACATTTTCTAAAGATGAATGGATATCATGAACTTATTTGTAACATTCCGATTTATATAAACATATAAAAACGATCATTTTTTTATCACGGAAGTTAAATTAGAAAGTAGGCTGTCTATAAGCATAGGCGTTTTAGATGTTTCAAGATCATCATCATCAGCCGCAGGATGTCCACTGCTAGAAATAGGCCTCCCTCTAAGATGTCTAGGTCGACTTATTTGAAGCGACCCGCATCCAGCGACTTCCTGAGACTTTTATTAGGTCATATGTCCACCATGTGGGTGGGCGTCCGATGCTGCGCTTGCCAGTTTATGGCCTCCACTCCAGAACCTTTGTGCCCCAACGGCCATCAGTTCTGCGGCTCTTAATGGGCGTTTAATTTTTAGGAATTTCTTTGATTCTGAGATACTCCAGAATTAATCTCCATACTGAGATTTCTTTTAGAAAGGAAACGGTAAAATACGGTTCGACACAAATCATTAAAGGAAATTTAAGTTTAAAATAACACGAGCGAAATTGCTGCCAAGTTGAATGTCACAATTTATATTTTAAGCTTCATTATCAAAACTTGTTCGAGCGAGACGAAGAGGTCACGGAGTTACCGCCCTCTCGATAACGGTTTAAAAAACGCGATTATTTTTATTATCTATGCATATTGGCATAAGGAAACATTGGGCCACATCAGATTTCGAGATAACGTACGACATCATTATTATAACACAATATTCTTTTTTTGGCTAAATGTACGAGCATAAAATACAAAGAGTTGGATATTCAATCGGACTATTTTTATAAATTAATCGAATTATTAGATGAAGGGAGACTCCCGTTGTACACGATGCACGTAAAACCAACAGATCACTGGAACGGATACGGGCAGGTAACTTTCGACCTTTTGCCCGAGTGATTTGTGCTATATTGGCTAAATATTAAATTGGCAGTGAATGATGGCGTATTGAAGGGTGGTGCTAGTGAGCTGCCTCGATGTATTAGCTTGATGTAGTTGGCCTCTCGGTCCGTCAACGGGGATTTAACTATATTGATTTTGACTGGGAACTGGGGTGTTACCTGTACACGTACATGCATGGATGCATCTCGATTACATAAGCCACCCAGACCGTAATTAAATTGCCTCGTATCAAACAAGGTAAATATATTTTGCACCTGGACGGATAGCAAACAGCGGAGACAGTGAAAAAATCTTCTGTCGTGATTCATGATATTACGTCATCTGGACATAAATCTAATTGTACCTACATTTTGTTTGCATATTTACTTGCGGTCAACTAAAGTTTTGTCGACTCAAGATATGTTTATGATGTGTAGTTCATTTAAATTCCATAAGCCTTAAGTGTGTCGATGTAACGCTAAGACAATGTTTTCAATCAATACTGTTACATGTTATCTAGTTACGTAACGGTATCATGCATAAAAGCGTGTAGTACTACATAGTTGCATCGTCTGACCCGAGCGCTACGTAGCGTCGTGTGAGGTGACGCCGCATGGAACAGATAAGCCATGAGTGCGCTGGAGATTAGGAAATTAATTAAGATTACAAGCGGCTGATAATTTTAACTCATGTCTGGATTCTCGGTAGTAGAAATTAAATCTTAACGTTTGTTATTGTATTACTTCCTCTAGCTTATGCAAGGCATTATAAAAACCTGTTCATGTAGATCATTTATAATTTTTGTTTTTGACTGTGACTACATTTTAATACTTATCTTTTTTATTATTTTAGCATTTAAGCCATGTTTCACGAATTCTCGGTAATTTCGATTCTTTTTGCTCCAAAATCAAGTTCATATACGATTTTGACACAACGTTGTTCCGAGAAACGTATCATCGCGCTTGGTACCCATAAATCCAGTCCATCAGAGTTGTCGATCAACTTTCCTGCGCCATTTCGCTAACTTATATGGGCACACGTTGATGGGACGGACTCGCCTGTCCACTTACATTTTGGCAGTGACGTAGCAATAAAACAACGATTTAGTTTTACACGTGGGAGTCTTGCATCATTCATCTCGAATGCTTTAAATTAAACAAAGATTGTATCAATATAGAAATATAAAAACCATTATATTCATTATTCTATCTTATTGTGCTGTAGTTGAATTTTCTTTACATATGTACCTACTTACATTGTATAAAAAAGAAATATTTCTTTAAAACTGTTTAATATTTCACGAATAAAACACACCCTATCCCATAATAATAATATGAGCCCTGTATTATATACTTGCCCACTGCTGAGCACGGGCCTCCTCTACTACTGAGAGGGATTAGGCCTTAGTCCACCACGCTGGCCTAGTGCGGATTGGTAGACTTCACACACCTTGGAAATTCCTTAACTTCTCGGATGTGCCGGTTTCCTCATGATGTTTTCCTTCACCGTGAAAGCGAACGATAAATTCACAAAGAATACATACATCTAATAATTGCTAGCCTCAATATTGTTTATTTTATAACAAAAAATAGCATCAAGAACATGCATCAGAAGATCAGAAGCATCCCTAACCCATACTATCAGCAATATCAGTTGGTCTTACATTGATGTGATTTATTATATGGGACTGTTTGATCGTCCAGAGACCTAAGTACCAGCTGAGAATCAATTGCGCGTCGTGGGTCCCCAAGGTAGAACAACAACTTGCCGCATACAGCCGCTCTCGTGCAAACAACAGGAACACCATAAATATATAGGGTTAATTAAAATCCTGTAATAACTAATATTTATTTAAACCGATAAATCTGTTCATTTCGGTAAAAATATTAGAATATTAAATATAAGAAACAGTGTACTCAATATGGTCATTCGCAGCAACGGTCGTTGTAAACTGGTAAAACCACACAAAATACGTGTTACCTAATTCCTTTTGCACTATAAAAGACGTAGAGGCATGTATTATTATGACAATTTCTAAGTAATATTCGACACGCATTCACTCATCTGACATTACAAAACAAACATAACAGATTATATTTAAATAATATTTATAAACCCTGCCTAAATATAGAACTTTGGCATGTCTTTTAAGAAACACGTATGCTATGTTTGAGCTAATTGAGTGATCAATATTCCAACAAAGTCTTAACGACGTACACGTTTTAGGCTTCAAAATACTAAACGCTTTATTATTCCATATGTGTCTAGTGTTTAGTTCCGAGAATCCTTATTGATATAGTAAAATATATGATAAGTTCCAGATAAATACCACAAATACATAGTTGCGTCCAAAGCGTGTATCATCAAACAATATTGTTTAGCACGTGAAAAAGATAACGATTTCGCTTTCATTGCCAGTTTATTTTATTATGATTTGCTACAAAGTTTCTAAACGTTTTTAAAAGTAACATTGTAATATTAACATAATATACTTATGCAGTATGCGCGTATAACTGCGATAAGAAAACTTATCTGAATGTTTTGAACACATAGGTATTACAACGTTACGTAAGTGCATTATCCTTATTTTTTCTGATGAAATAACCGTTGATACGAACAATTATCATGTTTTACATTAATAATTCTGTTATATTTACACCAACTTAGAACTGAATTTTGGTAGCAATCAGAAATTCTGATTTCCGCAATACACGTTCACATGCCGCTTTACGTAGAAAATAGGCTCCTGAGTCCAAGTAGGAACTGATCAAAAATACCTTAAATTGAATATCTTCTTAGTATAATAATAATAATATCAGCCCTGTATTATATACTTGCCCACTGCTGAGCACGGGCCTCCTCTACTACTGAGAGGGATTAGGCCTTAGTCCACCACGCTGTGCGGATTGGTAGACTTCACACACCTTCGAAATTCCTATAGAGAACTTCTCAGATGTGCAGGTTTCCTCACGATGTTTTCCTTCACCGTTAAAGCGAACGATAAATTCACAAAGAATACACACATGATTTTTTTGAAAAGTCAGAGGTGTGTGCCCTTGGGATTTGAACCTGCGGACATTCGTCTCGGCAGTCCGTTCCACACCCAACTAGGCTATCGCCGCTTTTTCTTCTTAGTATATCTTATTAATACTTGCGCATTAAGCAATCATCTTTTACGAAAGGTTTCAATGTAAATCTAAATTAATGAGTGAAGTATATCTGTGTGATACGGAGCGACCCAGTGATTTGGACGTTGGAGATAACTGTTATCAGATAGTCGGTGACGTCGATTCGTCTGGAAAGTTCGAAGCATCATTCATGTTTTTATCTCCCTTCCTTGGCAATAGAATGATAAATATAATTGATTTTACGGAAGTTTAACTCAACGTTTTAGGATTAAAACACTATGCTATAGTATACTTGACAAGTACTTATTAAATAAATCTTAAAGATTTTAACATTTTAGAGCAAGTTTTTGCTAAGGCAATCATAATAACTGAAATTATTATTTTTTTAATTATCTTTATTCTATAATCTATTTAATTACCTTTATGTAATATGTTTATATTAATAAAAACAACTTACGAATGCCATTAACGGATTATAAAATTGATGGCATGATACTTTTTTTGCATTCCATTTATTTCACAGTCTGCAAATATTGAATCTTTACTTTCCGCGAAACTAAAAATAACAAGTTAGTGGCCGAGTTGACATGCGAATTGTCATCAGGGACAATTTCGGAAAGAACTTGACCTAAAAGTGAAACGTGACAATATCTAGAACAAACAGACTATTATATACATACCTAGTTTAGTAGACACGTATTTTTATTGCGCTTTGTACGTGCTATAGACAGATGTCATTAGAATAAATATGTTTAAGGATAACTATACAGTACGTATCGATTTATCTTCGTAGTCAATAGTAATGAGAGCTGTATGTGCTTATCTTGAAATAATTATAACGTACCTAAACATAAATGGATCCCTCATCCTTACATATTATAAAACAAAGTCCGCAACCGCGTCTGTCTGAACGTGATACGCTTAAAAACTACCAAACGGGTTTCCTGGTATAGACATTGTTTGAGACTCTGGGAAGAATATAGCCTACTTATTATCCTGGAAAGACATATTATAGCGGGACTTGTTACCCAAAAACCTCTGTTACACGGGCGAAGCTGTGAGCAAAAGCTAGTACAGAATATTATAAGGGTCTAATGTACGAGGAGAAATACTCCAATAAACATTTGAAACTTCAATACTGTCACTGTGTAACAAACTACAGTATTAGTAAGGCACTAGGGTTGCTACAAATCGTGTCTGTCATCCCACCAAGGCGATACGATAAATCATTGGGCAACACGTCGCGTCGCGGCCGCACTGCAATGTTTATGTTATATTTGTGTTACGCGACCACATCATTGCGAACTCGTAAAAACGCCGTACAATCGTTAGGTAGGGATGTCACATACCTTTAAAAATTGGTTTTACATATAGTACAATAGTTTTTCCTGGCATCAAATATTTAATAAATTTTCAATACCCTTAATTAGGAAATCTTAACACATAACATAGTAGTCATCCAAAAACGTCCTTATATCAAATAATTTCCATTTTATTGCTCCTGTAAATTACAATGTATTTCACAAACAAACGCTGTCAACCCTACCGCCAAGTCCCGTCGAGTCTCGGTTGCCCGCGTGGAGTCAGCGGGAGTGGCGACCTTGCCAAAACTTGGCCACAACCGCAAGCGCCCCGCACTGACTAATGCATGTATAAATACGTCGTTATTTATATTTTCTCGTGTATTTTATGGAAGTTGAAAAGGTATCACTTTAGTATCAATCATTCTTTTAGCAGAATTATTGATATCCTGATTTGGAGTTACTAAGAATAATTCTAAGACTTAGATGGAGGTAAAGTACCACAAAGAATCAATAAGAGACATAGTATTATCACGTAATAGAGTCGGATAAGAATTTAGGCACAAATGCTGCTGATTTGTCCTTGGTGGATAATATGATACTGCAATGTAGCTCAAAAACAATTTCTCTGAACACCGTAAGCATTTATTACAAACTAGGTGTTGCTACAACACAAGTAGCCAAAACATCGTACGACGCCAGCCCCATTTATTTAAAAATGAGATGCCATTTTCCCATGGGCGCAAATTATCGGGAGAAAAAGCAGCCTTTGTGTTAATCTAGGACATGGACCCGAGTGCGAATTTTCCACAAACAGACACTTACGCATTTATAATATGAGTAAGATTATATGAATATAAATAAAATATATTGCTTCATTCTTACACAATGGTAAATTGTGCACACAGTATTTTATAAACTGCAGAAACTGCAACTATTGACAACACAAAAAATTGCAAATGTAAAATTTGAGCACGCATTTAAAAATTACACGGTTCAGAAGTGAATCATAAGTCGGAGGTGACTGTATACAAAATAATATTATTGTATACGTTTGACAATATTTATAAGAATGACACAATCGGAACCAAAATAAAATTCGAGCAGCTGTAACACAAACTATAAGGCGCCTGCTTGACTCAAAACCCCCTCGTTAATAATACGAATGCATACAAAATCGTAAACTCTACATCTGGGAAGTGTTTAGTTAAGTGGCAATAAATCTTGTGTAAATTGTAATTTTTTTATTAATAGGTGAAAAATCAGCAACAATAAAAAATATTCCACAAAAAGGTATTAATGGAATTATTTGTTAATCAAACCCCGCCCACGACAACCTCTTTAAGTACTTTGTAACTTCAGTGTTACCCAGCGATGGCTTTACCAGAACAAGCTCACTAACCCAGTGCCATTTCCAAAGTTAAGTCTAAACTAAATATATAGATTTCATAAATTTATCAATCCAATTAAGCTACAGCAAGCGACAAAGAATTACTCATACATTCGATATTTACGTACTCTAACATTTTCCCAAAAATGTAAGTCGACTAATGCAACATTTACCTATAATGAAAATTTGGTGAATACTATTTATATCCACCACGATGAAGTATAAAATTTTATTACCGCATAAAGTATATTATATATTACAATGTATGAATGAAGCTAAAACTTTGCCAAATTTACACTCTCCAAGCACGTGCATCGAAACACGAGTTTTATAATTAGATATCTTTAAATGATGATGTGCGGTTTGACCGATTTCAAGATCTGGACGTAACCCAAGGATGAGTGCAGGACTATCCTTCCATATTTTTAAGAACATGAGAACATCGAACTTCAGTGAAATTTACCGCAAAAACCTCAAATAAATCCGGAGAACTCCAGTGAATCCTTAAATGCGGTCATTTGAGAGAAACAGCTCGTTATGGTGGTGTGTAGGGCAATCGTCATAACAACACCTACCCTCACCACGCTGAAGAATAAAAAATTCATAAACACGACCCGTGGGCTGACGGTTATAAGTCGTAGCCCCTAGAACCAGTCAATAAACTCATACAACAACAAAAGCTATAAACACACGTTCAAAACAAACATGCACATCCATCAATCAATAGCTTATGCAACGTCTATATTTAACATGATCCAAAATAGAAACGATATAAATAGATGCTCCGGTTAATAATGCTGAAACTAATGGAATTCAAAATGGTTCCCAACTCCTTTGTCATCAAACATAATCTAGACCTAGGTGATGTAAACGTTTTTGTTAGTGCGTCACAGCTCGGAGCTAGCCTGTTGAGCTTGCCTGGCGTCTGGCGCGCAGGTGCAAATCAATACGTGCCACTCGTCCCGGCTCCCGCCACTGCCGCGGCCCAACCGACCATACCGCATACACATATAAGTACTAACTTACATGTAACCTAGAATATTCGACGAGTCTCTAGAGGGCTGGGTATATGAAACTTACAAATTGACTCGCCGTTACCGTAATTTCCTGTAGCGAAAATGAACCTAAACTTATGAAAAGCCGATTAATGTGACATGTTTCCTGAAGGTGCCAGTTGGGGCCAGCTACTTTATTTCTTCAGAACAAAATGGGGGGTTGATAACTATGTGTTAAACTGCACAGAATTTAATTTATATTTGCTCGTAGATATTACATTTTGGCCTCTATGTAACATTATGTAAATAAAAAAAAAATATTAGATATATCCATTACAAAGTTTAAGCAAAAAATTTTTTATACATCAAATTCGCATTTAATAAAATTACTATAGTAACTCTTGAAATTCTTAAACACTTTTAGAGAATATTATGGATCTATCTAATGATGAGCAACATATCCGCCGAAGAAGACTTATGTCACTCTTGAAGTAAGTATGTCATAAAATTAAAGCCAAAAATTTACTAGGAGTGTATCCTAGTAAAGATAAAGGAAGAAAATATAACTATATAACAATTCATGTAAACAAGTTCAACATTGAGGATGGTTATGGTTTCCGCCAAGCTGTGTCGATTAGTTTAATAATACACTATTGTGTTCATACATTGTAAATAATTCGTTCTAACGTACACACAAAGTCTATATTTACATATTGTATTGGTGTCAAAGGGTTTAAAATACATATTATGAATATCTACAAATAAACCCAAGGGTATTATATAAACAAAACGTATTGTAGAAATTAATAGTTTAGAACCACAAGTACTTGCTGGAGCTGTCATTTTGACATTTATTTTCGGTGCACGACTAATGAAATTACTTTTGAGCTATCATGTCTTTCGAGAGTGTCAAAAATAACACGTAGCGAATGTGTCTTATTTTAGATTTTTACGATATTTTATGGGATCAATGACTCAAAATTTCGTAAAATATAGATAAATAGCAAACTAGTCCACTCTTGTTTACGTATAGTAGAAGTTGGAACAGAAATAAGATCCATTATTTATGTGCTAATGATGCGTGCTAAAGGAGTGTTTTAATCAACACTTAAAATAGCCGAGAAAAGCAAAAGTGTTATATTATATTTCGAAAGACTGCAATTCAGCTGTGGTCTGTTTTAGCATAATCAGAAATTCAGGATCTTCCAAAGAAAATACCAAAGCTATGGTAGTCTGGTGCAATGGTAAAAGAACATGCGACAGCAAAATACTTGCTACTGCGCAAGAGTTTACCGATCGTCAAATTATCAGTAATTATTATGGATCTAAATTATGAAGTGCCTATTTTCTTTAGGTAGCGACTTTTCCGAGAGATCTTTGAATCCAAATAAAAATTACATGTCACTGTTGTCTTATCCTCATACAATCTCAGTAGGTACACATTTGTGTGGACATATCCTTAGAGTCTGTAATATATTGTGTTACGGAACTTGTATAAGACAATGGTTAAATTCGCAAAGTGACCTCTATCCAAGGTGAACCGGATAGCTGATTTATTGCACGTAAAAAAACGAGATTTCCAAACGAACCTCGAAACGTCTGTAGCCATGTGCGTTGGTTTAAAAATAATGATTACAAGACGTCACGTAATGTACGTAACGATTGACTTGAATGCATTTTATGCACTAAAATATTTTTAGATTTTCATTATGATCATAAACATTTATTATGTTACTTTATTTTAAATTATAATATGAAATTTATCACTAATGTCAATTATTTTTAATAAAACCTAAAAATTTGAAACTTAAATAGACAGCAAATATGCATTTAAAAATGATGGTGCACTAGACGTGTTTTCATCTAAGCTTTTGCTGGCTGTTGCGACAGTTACTGTAGGAGCCGAAAAGCCGGAGAAGAGAACACATCAAGCGTAGTGTAGCTCGTCTTCGTACCTGCTGGCCTGCTTATGTTAGCAGTTACGAGAGGCAAAGGTTGTCTGGATAAAGACCGAGAAGTACTACAACATTGGAAAATCCTATGTCCTGCAGTAAATATCGTCAATATATCCAGACTTTGGTTGAAAAGGAGGATAAACTTAAAATTTATAAGGATAATTATACTATGGGACTTTCTTCGGATCATGAGGCTTTAGAGTTACAAAAGTCCCGTAATCGATGTAGCGGTCCATAACACTGTATAATATACAAAGCCACTTATTTAAACTATTGATATTTCCCACGGGAGCAAATTACCGTGATATGTTTATTCAGGATATGGTCTATCCGTGTGCCAAATTTCATACAAATCAGCACAGCGGTTTCTACGTTAATTTCTAACAAACATCCAAATATTTTCACTTACATTCATATTTATAACATAAGTAAGAATAACAACTAAGATCACATTAACCCTTATTATTAACAAGAGTATGAAATACTTTTTTCGTGTATCGCATCGTAAATAAACACAAATTTAAAAAGTAGTAGTTCTTACACTTATTACATTCAGTATCGCAATGCAAAAACAAAATTGAAATTGAACATTCGCGAAGACTTTTTAACGCACATAACTAACTACACGCATATGAATCTAGGCACAGTTTAGCCTTGAAGATCATTGGTTCGGAGGCCAAATATTGCTACACAACAACCGAGTTGTTTTTGTCATACCTTTTTGTCAAACAATTTTGGTCAATGAACCGTGGCTCTGATATCATCCGTGAACGTTATATATTCGCCTTTTAGGTCACCCGAGGGGTTCAACAGATTTTAAATCTAGATTAAAATAATTTCAGTTTTGTACTTGGGCACGCTGAGAATTTGGAGAAAATGTTTTAAGTGCTGTACATTTTTTTGTATTTTATCCTTGACATGCCTGTCGAATATTATATAAATATCAAAATAACATAGGTACCTAATCCTAAACCTATCCAATATTTATTATATTAATTGTTTCATTATATCCGAGGAGATAAACGACATATACTACTACTTCCTACTCTTCAGGTATCTTACAAATTTTGGCTGTCGGTACTACAGTAGAACAAAACATTTAATTATTACCTATGTATATCTGCGTCTAACACTACCTCCATGATCATAATAAATAATCTTCAGAAGATAAAAGTCTTTGAGGGACGCGCGTCTCACCATAAGTAACCTTTTACTATTCTTTATGTTGATGCCGTTTATCAAAAGACTATTCTAGATAAAACAGCTATTTCAGCAAACATGAGCCGCATGAACAAGCGCAAAAAGAACGACGCAAAACGAGGAGGGACAAATCGTGGGGCTGAGTGGCTGCATCAGTATTCAACGGCGTTCAGCTGCTGCGAGTGCACGGCGCACGCGCGCCACCGCCCACCTTGACCTTACCCTCACCCAACACCCGCCCCCCCTACTTCCACCCCAACACCTCAGACTGCCTTGTTCTGGAACCTTAGTGCAGTGACACTGACTGATGGGTATCGATGCTATACCCCATTAAATGGTTTATTTATGGACTCGTAACACTATAATTATAGTGTATTTGTCGACATATAGAACGCAAGCAAAGTAGAAAATTATAGAGTATTACTCCAAGCGATGCTACGGATCGTTTACCGATTAAAGTTTTAATCTGTTTATATTTTGGCGATAAAAATAATGTTCTTTCATTTTCAGGGTTCGGATCCGGATCCCTTCCTTGGACCACGTTGATGTCACGTAAGTGCGTACTACTAACGTTCATGAAAATGCTGCAGTGGAGAAGCTAGGACTAGTGGCAGAAGTTAAATATGCTTTACAGGCTAGTCACATCTCCGATTTAAATATTCAATAAATTTAAAAACGTAATAAAACCATTGAAACAGAGCAAGAAAACAGCGTTCCTAGGATTATATAAAGCTTTTAAAAATAAAACGAATAATTTTATCCCGGCTTTTCTTTGCTTCCGAGCGTTCAATAAGTAATATTAGCGAAGAGCGTCGCCATAAAACCCGCCGCTGCACTGAATTCGCAATAACACGCCGAGGCATCCGCGCATTATATTTCATGATACCACTTACGAGGAAGTATCTGTAATACACCATTTGCCAAAGAATATACAAAGTTTTGTACAAAACGTTATGTAACTTGGTTCTTAGACGATGAAAATTTATTTTGCGGAGAAGTTGGAAGTGCTGCATATTTATTTATTCATGTAAAATCTTAATGGAATTTTGTACCTATTATGCGTATAAAATCCCAGAAGGTTGCTGGATGCCGGCCGCTTCCAATAAGTTTATCTGAAAATCTTTGGGTGAGACCCACATTTAGCAGTGGACATATTAGCTGATAATGATGATATATAATTGCTCGGTAAATTGCTTTTTACTTTTTTTTTTAAACAGGAATGTTGGTTTGTTAAATGTATCCACTTTTCTATACAAAATACATAGTATAGAAGACGACTGCAGCTACGTTTAGTTTCGTGCCAAGTTTGGACATTGCTAAAATATGATCAGCATAATACGTACGTTTTATACTACATGGAACATTTACATATATAAGAAGCGTAATATGAATAGTACAATCTTGTTAAGATCGCAGATCACAGAGCAATGAGCATGCTTGTCCTGTGATCCCGTTTATTAATCACATACGCAATAAACATTTCATACTGAGCTATGATAGTTATTGAAATAAGTATTCAAACTATAGAATTTACAAGATAATAAGTCTATAATTCAAACACTAAGAGTCATTAATTCGCCAAAAAAACCTATAAAAAAAAAAAATGCAGTTTTGTGACATATAAAAACTTTTATATGGCAACGAAAATAATCCCGCAGTACGAGCGTGGCCGAGAGAAATTTACGAGATTCCAAAATAGACGTAACCCGCCTACCCGTTCGATGCGTTCCGTTTTCGCCGATACAAACAAATCGATGGTGCAGATGGGTACAAGGACGTCCGGCTGCTTTCGCCCAAACGTATGTTGTGTATTTGGTCAAACATTTGTGTGGCCACTCGGAATTTTCCGCTACAATATACATTACGGAGATTATTGTTTTTTGATGGTTCTGTTAGTCATCATTGGATTTATTGCTTGAAGTAAAACTAGATATTTTGTAAATATAAAAAATTTTCTTTAGAACTTTGAACTAATTTGCATGTTTCGAATATCTTCACTACATTTTACATCGAAATAATAGCTAATTACGTAGCAAATATTTTATCGCGGTCGGATGCCTTAGTCAGAAGACCTGAAGTGGTATAACCTTTCGCATTTATCGAAATCATAGCATTAAATATATCGATATAAGCTCATGAACATTTTGAAAAGAATTTTCCACCTCACATTTGCGTCGTAGCGCGACCCAGATAAATGGCTTTAGCCATAGGTACATTATACCTATATTTATGGTACGATTCATCTCGAATATAGCAGCCATTTGCATCCGCGTTTATATCTGTCTTTACAATCTTTACAATTACCAACCGTGTGTGCGGTTTCATAATAAAATTCGCTCTGTGTCCAAATTTTTAAAGCTAGTCACATCAAATTAATGCTTATATTCGAGAAAGAAATTTTACAGTTACAGAATTCATTAGTTTATATTTTTTTCATAATACATTTGTCTCATCTTGGGAATTTTAAAAGATCAGAGGAAGGATAGAAAAATCAACAGCCAGCTCCAGATCAAATAAAGCTCTAAGCTATATGCAAATTAAGTCTATAAGACTAATAAGCACATATTGTAATAGTTTAACTGCGAGCAGGCATGAAAAATGTCATGGCCATTTTTTATAAGAACATTGCAAAATCTTTTGAACTCCATGTTACTATTAATTTTTTAACGTTACATCACTTTATTAAGCAAAATGAATATTGTATATCATTGCTGAAGGTTTAATAAAATAAGAGTACCTATAATTTCCATACAAAAATTTAATAGGGGAATAAGGCCCCTTACTTATCGCGACACATTATAGGTTTCTTATTTGAAATTGAACCAGTACGCCACAGCGATTCAAGGCTTAGACAGTAACAAAAGCAAAAATATTTCGTCATATACAAATAGAATCAAGTGATTGTATTTACTCCACGCAAACACAACGAGGCCATTTTTTCTTTATTATTATAACAATTCGTTATACAAAAACACTTTTGAGTTTCACACGACATTTATATCCGTTATATTATTAAGAGTTATGTTTGCATGCGTTTCTGCAATGAAGCTTTGGTCACGCGCACCTCCGTCAACTAATTTACATATTAGTACAATGTTTTCCATGGCTTAATATAAATCGAGTAAAGAGTTTGTAACCTGATTTCTGCTAACTAGATTTCTATTGGTATGAAAACATATTTACTAGAATAGAAGCTGGGATTAACAAAGTTATCCAATCTGCGCGGGTGCAAGATAATGAGAAAAAAGTATAGAAAGTATTCAAGAAAATAGTGAAGAACAAATTAATAAGATTATTTTATTAAGTTCGTCTCGGAATGAAGAAGTTTGAATAAATATACATATTATTAGTATAGATCCTGCAGAATTTACTTAGTGAAGCATAAAAATAATACTACAAGTGTACCAACGTTAATCAATTCAGCAGACAAGGCATGACAAATTGAGTGAACCGATGCAAAAAAGAACAGAATTGCAAGTCAACGTGTGATTGTAGATGACATGAAGCCATCGGGAGTGACCAGCCAAGAGTAACAAGCGTTAAGTGATGTCAATCAACCGCGATGCGTATAAATCAATGATATTGCTGCAATTGTCGCGGGCCGATCGCTACCGACAATTACTGACTGATAAATTCGTACTAATAAAAACTAACAAGCACGTGTACCGCCATCTGCGTCTCAAGAATTGACTATAGCTACATTGTAGATCTTAAGATATTTGTATTATCAAACTGCTTAAATTATGGAGCCCTTAGGAATACTGGAGTTTCAATAAAACATAAATGAATAAACTACTATGCTCGTGTAGGCTACAAAAACAACTTAAATTTCTTAAATCGTATACACCGGATAAACAAGTCGGTGAGTTCCAATGAAATCACAGTTTGTTTACGGCGCAGAGAGGAAATCAAAATCTTTCCAGCGGATGCAACTAGTCAAGCGGCACTTTCTGGAACCAAGTCTGTAGTAACTAAAGTCATCAAAGGATTTTTTGACTTAGGTATAAACAAGATCATGGAAGGAATTGTAAAAGCTTTTTTATCTAGGTTTATGTCACTCACATTAAGAGGCATATAAATAATTTGAACTTAGACACCTATAAAAATCACGTTGAAAAATATGTCATGAATCACTATCATGGAAAGTTTTCAACAAGTATGACATTATCCTGTTGATAAGATAAATAATTCAAGAATTCCAATTTTCCAAATTCGTTTTATCATTGATTTATACTTTTGGATTAAAATTCTATGCACTGTAAACAAACATTTGCCAGACGCCTCTTACGTCAAGTGTTGCGAATAATTGCGAAATACCGTCACATCTGCCTATAGACGGTTATTTTGGCGACATTTGAGTAAGGGCCAAAGTTTTTTCTAATTCATTTTAAGATATATGGATATCATAAAAAGCGGCATGTGTTATTATCAGACATTGTTTTAAAACCATTATTTAATTTCTGGACTTGGAATTTTGAGTAAGTTAGTGTCAAGAAACTGCCACGCGCATAATAATTACGCAAGAATCTGATATTTTTGTCGTAACAAAATACGCGACAATAATTTAAAACGGCAAAAGTAATTTAAGGATACATAACCCCGGCGATGAATAAGTAGAGATCAACAATGTTCCATACACACGTGTTTCATAATGTACAGGCCAATTACAATGTAGACAAAACATACGTACACGATGTATGCATTACTATGTGTAGTGTAACGATAATTAAAGACAAAGAGTTATAAATTGTTGTGGAGTTAACTAAGTTGTTTACAAAGATAAACAGTTGAAACACACAGCTGGGAAATTAAATTTTACGGAACAGAATATTGATAAGCGCCACGAATGGAAATGAACAGATTACTTTTTCGGGATGAGGGCATATAAATTTCTATTATGATACGTAAGAAAGGAAAAAAAATAATTTAATTATTTAGGAAATTAAGCAAACTAGTGTTTGGAGAAACCTTACTGAACATACGAACGCAATTTTTCAGGTGTTTTGTTTATTTATTTTTTAGCTAACGTTATTACAATAAAAATGGCAATAATAACTCATTTCACGAAAAAAACTTCCCTTCATTTAGTAAAGTTTTTTTTTTATTTAGTAACGGTTTGACTTTCGAGATGCGGTTTGTTTGCAGCAAAATGTATTCTAAAACCATCTAAATTGTACATAAATGAATAATACATCAAAATTGCTAATAAACGTTTAGTCAATCGTCACAAAGTCGCATCCAGAATCCGTAGCACCGTTAGACATCAGCTTTCACTATCTGGGTGTGGATGGCGGATGAGGGTGTTAGTTTGGCGACGTGCCGAGCTCTATCACGTCACAGACACGCAAAACACGTCCGTGCTACACGTACGATGGACGTAGATATACGTAGTTTTATAGATGCGACGAGCGTGGGCGCTCGTATTTATGTTTGTGTTGTGAGTGATAAAATCAGATGTTCCGGCGTTGCTTGTGGCTGAAGATGCCGCCTATTATGTAACTCAATAAATACCGCCTCAAATGGAAGCTTGCGTGTGAGACTTTGCAACTGGTTTCGGTCTCTATAGAATGACGATAGAATGACGACTGACTAGAGATGCTTACCCCTTGGCAGTCGACACAATTATGCCAGCCTGTTGAAACCGGATATACACAAGTATGTTTATGGTCATGTAAGCTCAGTTTTCAAATTTATTTTTAAAACATAACTGTTTAAAACAATATCGATCTTATAATGAAGTTCATGATTACGGTCAGTCTAGTATGCGTTTCCGCGGATGTGTCCAGATTCTAATTGCATCGCAGCAATTACAGTCGCATGGGCGTCGTACGGGTCTCCCGGGATATTTGGACGTGGGAGGTCACATGTTACTAAAATGTCATACGCTGCATTATTCGCGTAACATGTCTGTTTGCGTTCCAATAGAATTAAAAATGTTTCTTTATCGTCGCTTGTCGCAAATATTTTGAAGGTGACGATTATGAAAGTTACCAGACATTGATACATCATCGGTGTTATTGTGCTATAAAGTTAGTTAATTATTTTTTGTAATGTTCAAATAGTTTGTTATTTGTAGTGTTTAGTACATTTAATTAGACACTTAAGCTATTTATCTTCTATCTGTTCAAGACAACAATTAAGTTGCTATTTCATCAAACTCAAACATTCAATCTTACATAGCTCCATTTTACCTATATTAGACAAAACAAAACCGCACGAGTCATAAGTATACTGACACACACTTATCAGTAAGCGAACACATAGCACTGAATTTCCAAGTAATATATCGCCAATGATATCACAGGGTCAAAAGGTCACAAACCATTAAGCATGGACCAAAATTGACTTTATTTGAATCCCTAAAACTTATTATCTCGGACCTCGAAAACCACGAGAACATTAATTTTATCGGCTTAGCAACCGTTCCTCTTAATTTAACTTAGTTTACTATAGCTGATACGGTGTCAGCGGTTCTGATAACCCTCGCTACTTGGCTAAACGTTTCGATAGCCTTCCAACGTGGACATTGCGCGTTGCGTCAAAAGGATACGTCACGCGTCATTGATGAACCTGTGTCAATTACACTGAGAGTTTCTTTGTAATTCATGGTGTGTTTTGGTTAGGCACTTAAAATATATTCTTTATTTCTTATAGTTCATTTTTCCATTGCGTTTTTATTTTCTACCTTCAATTCTTACTCTTTCCGCGAAATGGCCAGGATTTTCTTTTTTCTGCTATTGTACTACTTGTAACGTTAACATGTCCAGTTTTTTCAAAATTACAGAAATTGCTATATAAAAATAAGATATAATCATGAAATAAAACCAGTTGTAGTTCAGTAATAAATAAATTAGTAATACAATAAGTGCAAATAAGACTGAATATGGCATTCTTTTGCTATTTGAAAATACCAAAGACGGTAAATAAATCATTCATGCTGTGGTAATTTATAACGAATAGTTTGATTTTGCATCTAGTTTCCAATGTAGTGTTTACTATTTTTATTTTAGAATCTGAGTGACGTAATGACCTATTTACCAAATACAAAGTTTATTCAAACATAACTGCGATGTGCGTAATATTTTTTCAGGAAGTTGTTACTTATAACTGAGTACTATTGAATTGCTATTTCCTTTGACGTACGGGGTTAATACTGTTGTTTTTCACATCTCTAATAAAATTAATAGGTATTTCCCCCTCGGTTATTTCCTAACTTGAACCAGTATTAATAATGAAAATGGATGAGTCAAACTATTTCACTATAATACTGTGTTATCTATTCGAATAAAGTTCAAAACTGATTTGTCAAGAGGGGTAGATTCCTTAAATCATAACATGCGTCAAATGATGGCGCGGTTGATGAACAGAGTGCATTGCTACATATTTACATTAATATTCGTGTTTTAAATGTACTTTACGGAAGAAAGTGGGAATGAACTAGTGACACCGATAGTGATCATTCACCCATAAATCATTAATTTAAACAATCAGGTTATTGAAGAAATCAAAAACATTAATAATAGTGGAGACGATTCAGATATGTTCCAGAGTTTTAAGCAGTAACCGAGTTAGCTAGGATTCATGTCGAATAAAATAATTTACAGAGTATGTCATAATTTTTGCAACAGATAAACTTATGATAGATTATAGAAATGAAAAATGTGTTATTTTACGTTAACCTGTCTACAGTACTTCAACTTAAATACAGGTACGGTATTCTTGTTTGGACAGACAACCTGATTAAGGTAGTAGGAACTCGCTGGAGCAGACCGCTTCTAACAGGTTGGTCAGGAAATCTTTAAGGGAGGTCTATATCAGTAGTTAACTTTCAAAGGCTGATGATAATGATTCTTTGTTGGTCAATTACAACATGGCAACCAAATTACTGGGCCATTCAAATTAAAAAAATATACCATATTCTAGCTATTAGTTTGTTCTTAAATTGGTAGGTATATAATCTGGTAAAAAATATATAAATAATCAAGTCTGAATTAAATAAATAGCTTGATAAAACTATTACAAAACTAGGAAATGAGTTGACGACGATTCTGCGTAGGCATTAACGCGTGTTTAATTTGTATTCTTAAAACCGACATTTTAGGAATTTGGTCATGTTGACCTACAAATTCAAATGATATACGGTAAAAATTATAGGTATTAATGCGAAATACCAATTGGATGACTTTTAGTGCATTTAATCTATTGTTATCAAGCATGACAAATGTTCAAACATTTTTTTAAAAATAATTGAGCAGCAATTTGCAATTCGAAAAACCAATAACATAAATCCATGACAAAAACAATGTTTCTTTGTCGATTATTAAAAAATAATATGTATTTACCTATTATTATAAATTAGAATTTCGATCTCAACGCTGAAGCACTTACCTACCCTACAATAAATTATTTACGTATTTTTTATCTAAACCTGCTATATTAGAGGATTAATTGTTAAAAAAAAAAATACTTATCCGAAATATAAACTCCCACTTGAATACCATTGAATTGAATACGGCTTTGTTTACAAGTCACAAAGTTGAACTTATGTCATCGCACATAGGTCAAAGGTATGACATAACTCGGGTAAGCGGTAATGGATTAACATCGACAGTTATGTAATTTTGATCGATGGTGGTGATAATGGTGACAGTGAACCGGGCGACCGCGGCGGTCGGTCGCGCACTCTTGAACTTGAACGAGATTGTATCACGACTTGCAGCCGTGCTACCACGAATGGCGAAGATCGCGATGAGACGCTTTGATTAGCTCATTTTAGTTATAAATGTATAACGATCAGTGGCAAAGGGTCCAATGCCGCCTTCCCTTTCGTAATTATGTAAAAATATAATTATCTTTTGATTTGCGAACTGCATTCATGCATATTAGAACGTATGTATATGCGTATGGGGTTCTCTTTTGGAAAATTTCACTCTTCGCCACTGCTACCGATAAAGAGGTAACTAGGTTTTTGAAAGCTTTTTAGGTACGCCTTGTATAAGTACGAATGCATTATTATTTCAATCCCAAAACATAATATTTTTCACATAATTTATAATTTTACTAACAAAAAATGATACAAATAATTTTGCTTACATTTTCGGTCTTACAAGTTTGGCTGTTCGATATTACAAGATTTACAGGCGATCCTCTACGCGGTTCACCTACTTCAAAAAGTGGCAAAAATCCGGGGTCTTATAAAGAACTTTTTGTTACGTAAAATCCCAAGGACTCTCGAAAAATGTACCTCTTAAAAATGTATTGTTATTATAATAGACTTACCTGAGCACGTAAGCGTCGACTTGCTCGCTCTGCGTGAAAGAGATGATCTCACAGCGCACGATCTTGAGAACACTCTCCCATTGTTGACTAAAAAAAATCAAAAATAAATACGTTTGGTTGAGTATGATTTATTGCGTAACTATTACAATATTTCTACTGGAAAAGTATTGCATTCCAATGAGGTGTAGATAGGTAAGTTATAAATTGCGCTACCCAACCCTTAGGCAGAGGGGGTTCGTGATTTGGGTGGCGTATTATACCCAAGACATATAGGAGAATCATTGGCGGTCTTAACCGACATGAGGCCGCAGGCGATAGCAAAAAAAAAAAAAAAAAACGACGCGAGGCCCTGGACGGAGCAAAAGTAGAAGTTCCCCGATTGTAATAGTTTCGTCGGTAAGATAAGAGGCCCCGGGCCGTAGCCCGGTTCGCCTCCCCCTAAGGCCGCCTCTGGGGAAAATATTCCTGAAACTACTAATCTGATTTGTGACAGCCTGCTTTATTCCCGAATGCTGCATGCTATTTTCCTTCCAAGTAAGGACTGTTACGCGGGCGGGTCTTCGAGCAAATAAAACCACTTTTAAAGATCTGATAGTTACAAAACACTGGCGCAATTTGTGTGCCTGGTGGTGCCTACTATCGCCACTTTGTTACAACATTTTTAATCCATATACTTATTCGTTTTTTGTCTCCATGTCTCTATGAATATATCACAAAAGTCAACACAACAGTGTTAAAAACCCATTCGTTTTATCATTATAAAAACTCGTAGCTTTTATTTTTTTTTATAACTATGATTTTCCATTGCAAAACATTCCTTTATGTTCATATTATATAATACCATTGGACATTATATTTGTTTACATTATTTTTTTATGAAATACTTTATTTTGCTTTATTTTGTGTGTGTCATGGTGTGCGAAAAATTGTTATAACAATAATTATGAAATAGCTAATTTAACGTTACTAAAAATAGTCACATTGTTTCTTCAGTTATTTGTATCTTTAGGCTTTATGTTACTTTATAACTATTTAGCAAATATTTGTTCAGAGAATATTAAACAACTATGCTCACTTATGAAATAAATAATACTGATCAAATATTACATAAGTAAATAAGTTCAAGGAAATCTAGCATATTTGCCATAAAAACTGTATATCCAATCTTCATGTTATGTAACATTTTATTTAATTCAAAAAATAATTAATACATTGATGAATATTATTGAGATCAAAAATGTGTAACAACTTTTGGAAAACAGGGACCATTTTATTATGATTTATTATGTAAAAAAAAAATTGTACTGGAATGGCTTTGTCTAATTCTTGAATTATTGAGAATTTCAAATTTATTTTATTGGTACAATACTTACAATGCTAGCATAATTTAAGGATATTTATTTAGAAAAGATTAAGGAAAATAAATAAATTTTATTGTTCTACAAACAATTTATAAAATATTAAATTCAGTATTTTTCAATTAACATATATTTATAAATAAATACGATTATTGATTCATCAGTCAAAGATTTACTTATATTTACCAACAATATGTAATTTAAAAATATCATTAAAAGAAGACTATTAGGTTTTTTTAATACATTCTTGACAATATGATATGGACATCGCGGTTTTTAAGATCATTCGTTTTCAAAAAAGATATGCTGGTGAAAATATTAAATGGATTTGATTGATTATATGCATTTTCAAATCACGCGCGAGCGGCGTGGGCTGGGTCCAACGGTGGCCTCAGGCCAACCGCGGCCCGCCGTCTCTCTAGCCGACCAACCGCAAACGAAAATAGTTAAACAGCTGACTCCAGAACCTTCTATTATCAACAACCATGCGAGAAAGCAACAAAACAATCTTTCATTGCTAATACACCATGACTATTTCAAGAATAATATCGCCTTTTGTAAAAGAACTCAATAAACTGTATTGACGAATGACCGATAACTGAACATTAAATTAGCGAGTAGGTAATCAACCGTGGAAGTTTTGCATAATGCCGGTAACCTCAACGGTATGTTTATAGTTTCACAGACGAATGCAATAAAAATCACGGAAAATTACTCACCGTGTGATTTTTCTCAAATCCGCATTTTTAGCCGGCGTAAACCATATTTCTATAAGTTTTTCGACACCTTCAAAAAATTGCTCATTATTTTCACTATTAGATATCATCTCCGTTTCAGCCATGGCTAGGTTTTGTTATTGTTATTTTAGTAACGCAAAATTAAAAATTTACTGGATTTTAAATCCACCGAGAGCTGTATATACCACCACGAACAACAGAAGTCGGAAGTTGACTGAAGTGAGAAGTCTCAATGAAATGAAATTATTGGCAAAATGCGGACGAAAGAAGAGATGGCAGTATCAACATCTCTTTCTATCAGAGCGAGCGAGCCGGCGCGCGATGCGTTCGGAAGCACAAACCGGGATTAAACCGAACAGTGGCGCCTCTTTTATTTTATGCAAAATGTTTGTATTGCCATACCAACAAAGATAATATGAAAATATTTACTTAAATAAAATATAAATATTTTTACACAATAAAAAAATGCATGTAAAAATTATTTAAATGTAGGTAATGTGTAGTATTTTAATACCTACAAGAGACCCCCGTGATTTGGTTTACGTAACCACAGGTTAGGTAAACCGAAACATATGGTCTCTTCCATGCCGGCCCATATCAAATCAATTTCAAATCAAATCAAATCAATTTATTTTACATAAAACATGGTATAAATTATGATGTTAAATATCTTACATGACGTGCAACATGTTTCACCGTTTCAACGGTGTGCAAATACCAAAAGGTTGTTGTTTTTTTATTTTTGCCTATACGGCATTCAGCTGAGGAACAGTTTGGCGGCTCGCATATTCCACCCAAAGCATGTGCTGCTTCAAGTGGAGCATGAAAAAATCAATTAGCTATTTTTAGAGATCACAGGTACGAACATCACATATAATATTGGAAAATCTATTTTTCTTTAGAAAAACCGATTCATGTCTACAATAGATGTATAGTATTAGACATATTAAAAATTAAAAAGCAAATTCTTCATATCTGGAGGTATGAAAAAGAACTGGAATCTTCTAAGTAATACATATCCTTCTGGCAACACATTATTACAAATGAGTCAAGGTTTATTACAACATACAAATCAGAATACAGATAATTATGAATTTATCATTCAGCAAAAAATGATGCGGAGGTTATCATTCAGGAACTCTGGAGCTTATTATTAAAAACTAATGTTTGACCATACAATTATTTATTTCTGATATAACTTTATTCGTCATAAATTGTCAAACTTGGCCACAAGTTTATGCAGATGACCATTTTCAACAATTTTTACTGGTTTAAATTTTGGTCTTAAAACAGGAATTTCTGGAGGAGAATCAGGCTCTTTTTCATCACAGTAGAAATCTTCTATATTTGGCTCTAGATCTCTTTTTATGTTTATGCTTGAAGGTCTTCTTTCCTTTTTACTTTTTAATTCCACATTTGCATTCAATTCAATCAAGTTCTTATAGATTCTATCATTGAAATGGAAATTGAGTTTCTTGGTCACCTGCAATAGTAAAAAATTATGAGTTCATTTTATTTAATGAACATTCATATTTGGGAGGATGAAATGAAAGAATAAGGGTAAACAGATGAAAGCCATTTATTGTGCTGCCATATCAGGGATATCAGTATAATTTGCAATAATATTAATTAAAACACGGAAAAATAAATTTAATTTCATACAACATCTTCATACAATATATTATGTCATTAATTATTATGAGTTCATTTATATGTTTTCCCCCAAACTAATAACATTGTTACTACTACAATGCCTCGAAGATAAGTGTTATAATAGAAATACCCTGAAATTATATTTTTTATTGGGTTTCCCCCGTAACTGTTAGTTATGAAGTCACCATGTTAGGTATCTATTATAACTTATGCAACCAACCATTTATCATTCATATTGTAGTACATCCAAAAATGTATTTAGCACATTAGGTATTTTTATTTTTAGTAAAGAACTAACAAGTGTGTAGTTGACAATCTTTAGTCACATTAATTTAGACGTTGGTGTTTAATAGAATTTTTGGGTAATACAGTAAAAGCGGAATCATTTTCTTGCTCCTATCCTGTCAATATGGGATCAGCACAATGCATGTTTATTTATGAATCTTACAGAAAATTTTTAGCTTGGATTCTATAACTAGCTACCTATTTCATCTCAAGCACCTCTGGAAGATCCTATCTCAGAGAAATTGTTTGAAAAACCCACAATGTTATCAAAATCGAGTCTTGGGACTCCCATAATCCAAACAGCCGGGCTTTGACTCCCTCCATAGTTCGAGTACTCTGCCACTACGCGACGAAGATAAAAAATGCTGTAAGTATACCATATAATATAAAATGTAAATTTTCTGGAACAAACCTGGTTTTTGTCAATATTTACATCGTCTAGCGGCGCAGAAGGTGGCGCAGTTTTACGCACATCAACTAAGTAATTGGCTACAACTGCGCTAGAACATAGCGACGGTTGATTAAGTGTGTTTTCTTTTTGCGCGGGTTTTTCACTTGTTACCTTTGAAGTACTCCCAACATCGTGTGTAACATTTTTACTAGTAGATTTCACTCTTTGTTCGTAGTTTCTGACTAGAGTTTTTTTAACTTTAGTATCAATACCGGATTTCTTCATGGCTAATAGTGAAAATGTTTGTTTACAAAAACCAAAGAGAATATAATCACTACGTTTTAAGAGACAGGACTTAGTACAAAGTAATAAAATCGAATTTACATGGCGTATCAATACCAATATCACGGAAGAATACGTCAGGAACGTCAAATAACAATACTACCAACTGAACAAAATACATAGTGGTGAGCACTTTTATCGATATCGATAAATTCTACTGGTGGGAATCGACGCTAAAGCTACTTTGATAAAATTCATATAATGTATTTTCGAGTCCACATTATCAATCCAACTCGCAATATACAGTGAACATTTTAGCACTATAATTACAAGGCTGGACTAAAATGAGGACTCAAAATGAAAAGCTTTCACATGTTGAATAATAATTGTATTTTAAAATAAAATCCTTCATTCACCATGTAGGCGAATATAGTTGCACTTATGATAGGTCAAGTTACAATGAGAATATTTAATTATAAAGTCAAAGGATGGTGACACTTCTTTGTCGCACTTCTCTTGAAAGATATTATCATTTGTGCAATAATTGTTTATAAAAACATGGCACGGAAATTCAAACAACATTTCATCAGGAAGTGGATCAGCTTTCAAATTTTTCGATGATATGGCTGACTTTCTAAGGCGATTGTTCTTTTTATTAAAATCTTTGTTATTAAAGTGAGAACCACACACATATTTCAAAGTATGCAGCTTTTCTATGGGAACATATATCAAATCTTCTTTTCCCACAACCTGAACTCACTTTCGGCATCTGGAAATATTTTTTTAATTGTAAATAAATTGCTTATTAAATTATATTTAAGCCTAAAATCATAAACAGTGCCCAGGCACATTGATTGCTCAACGCATTTTTAAGTACACACATAAACACATACACGAATTTAGTATTTATTGTCCTGATGATCAGTCATCAGGACTTACTATACTATCTTACTAATATTACAAAGCGTGTGCATGCAATTGTATGTTTATTATTCGTACCCGCAAAAATCTAAAATGATTGCGATTAAACTTGGTATGTAGATAGTTAGAATTACTACTTTTTATTTACACTATGTTCCCACAGAATCTGGACTTAAATAGGTGAAACCATGGAGGGCAAATTGATTAATAAATTTAAACAGGTATCGATATCGATAATAATGACAACATCACTAGTAACATAATGGTAATTAGAAAATGAGAATTTTTATTATTTCTAAGCTACTTTATTTACGCGATGACTAAAAACATCTAATTAATGCTTATCTGACCTCATCCAATGGAAATTTCGCCATAAACATTCTGCTTTTGTGATTTATTCGACTGGCTCGATCTCCACAAATTTCACACGTAATGAAACGTTTTTTTTGGTGGCATGTCTTTAAAACGTATTCACTTACACCAACAAAAACACTTTTGGTATATTTTTACTTGTTTGAATAACAAATAATACAATCATAAATCAATAAAACACAAATGTATTCCAAAACGTCAGGAAGTAAACAAACAATAATAATGGCGGTGAGGAATAGAAAGAGAAACTGTACTGAGAGAGAGAGATAGCAATATCCGCCATTAAATGCCATGTCAATTCCATACAAAAGATTTTTTGTTCCTTGTTGCGCTAGGCTGACAAAAACAATTCAAACCAAATTTGAAGTTTCAAACTCTCAACTTTACAAATTTTTTGACAGGTAGATAAAATTGCCAGGAAGAAAAATTCTTTACCCGCAATAATAATATTGAAGATGTGAAAATGTTTGAGGAATGAGGATGTTTCAACAAGCTTAGTAAGAGGCTCGAGCGCTTAAAATCATAGAATGGATTTAGTAGTAGTCCTGGTAGTGGTTCTCGCTATGCACAGAGAAAACGGGGCAAAATATCGAGAATAAATTTGCGGATACGATAACACTTCCGAGTTCGAACGAATGTAAAACTACTACCCAAAACGTATACTCAAGTAGGTTCTTCTGACTCACGCTTCATTGATTATATCATAGAATATGTATTACTTATCAATTTAATATCATTTAAAGTTTAGGGGATTTCCGCATTGGAATAGTTTATCGCAAAAAATAAAGGATTCTAATTTCTAATACGAAATAAACGTATTTGTGATAAGGGAAATCCTTACCACTGAGTCCTTACCACTAATTTCCGAACAAAATTGTGTCAACGTCAAAGTCAGCTGTGAGCATAAGATTTTTGAACGAAATTGAATTCGTAAGCTAAATCGACTGTACGAGTTATTTTACACATTTATTTATTAGTTTTATCGTGATAGCTGTGTAAATACATTAATTCGTGTAATTATTTACCGATAGGATATAACTGTATAATAAAATTTCAGATCTGTGATATGTCTAAAAAAAATATCGAATTTTCTGTAAGTGGTGAAATGATTTCATGCTGTTAATTTATTAAAAAAATATGATTTGAGTTGTGATAAAAATTTTCAGAACCCGGATAACCTACCAGTAGAGAATGTAACGATCTCTGTGCATAATGCGGGTGTTGTTCAGAAAATCAAAGCATTGGTGAGCATATGCAGACAATCTTTAATTGTACTTACCAAATGAATGGTTGTGGGTAATGTTCATAACATATTTCAAGTTCTGATACTACTGCAGTTTACATCTACAGTTGTGTTCAAAGTTTAAAGAGACAAGGGATGCTATACATAATTTGGTTTTAAAGCATATGTGCTCATATTACATCTTGTTTGTACATACATTTATAAAATATTAGGAGAAATTTATTTCATTGAATAAAGATGAATATGATTCATTCAGAATTTTTAACACTACTTGGCAGAAGGGAGATGTTATTCCATTAATATTATGTATTAAACAAAGTCACAATGAACAATTCTAATATTGTGCAACAATTTGTGACTGTCAACATAAGTATTTTTTATTGCCTTCAATAAGGAATAGATAAAAGAATGAGTTAAATTACGTTTCATTTAAATAATTTTGAATTTGGTATATTACACTAGAAATTAACATGTAAAATCTGGTAAATATAAATAAAATTCTCTATGAATAAAATAATCATATTTTGTATGTTTATTCTAGAAAAAATGTGTATCTATTTGTATATATGTCATTATAGCCTTGTAAGTGTATAAAATGAAAGTTATCAAATGGTCATTTACAAGTGAATTTTATACACTATAATTTTTAATTACTAAATTCATGTTATATGTTATACTAGATGTTGCTGGCATGTTTTCTCATAAAAATAAAACATTGCATGATGACAGTGCTATCTATTTAAAAACCTTAAAAAATCATTATATCTTCTGATAGGTGTCAATTAATAGGATAAAAAGTAGCCAGTCCAGGAAATTCTCTACCTGTGTGGCAAATTTAACATCTAACAAATATCTTCACATTTTTAGAAACTTATGCATTTATAATATAAGTAAGATAAGATAATTTAGTAGGAGATAATTAAGTTTTTTCATTATGCGTTTACCAAACATAGACTATATGTAATTAAATTAGTTTTAATGCATATAATAAAAAAATTTGCATTTAGGACCCCTATTGGGTTGAGAAAAGGAAGCTGACATTATATGAGAGGCCACCATCAGGCAGTGCCCTGGTGCTGGGGGCGGTGGACGCATGGAAGACCAAGATGAAGGTTTATGCAGAGGATCTCAAATGGTTACTCAGCTTAGAGTATCATCAGTAAGTATGTTGGTTCTGATTTTTTTTCTGTGTGTCCACACAAAGTAATGAAAAACACTCATTACACTTTTATCTATAAAGGAGTAGACAAAGGTGCTACTATGGCACCCCCTTTTTGCCATGTGTGTTTTATGTCATGATGTCACACAGGGTGAGCCTTGACACTGAGTAAAAAAACCCCACTATCACCAACCTGAGATTTGAACCCAGTTCTCAGAGAGGTGTTGTACCACATACGCAATACAAATACGCCTCCAAGATAGTGACATCATTTTGTCTTTGTTTCCTATGGACAAGGATTATGTATCGCAGCTTGCATACTTATCAGTTGGTATATATTTTGCAATAGATATACATCTATTTGTGAATAAAGTATTTGCTTATTAATGATGTTATCAGTTTGTTATCAGATACTGTAACATGGTTTAGATAACAAATAAACTACTCTTATGGTAAATGGAAATGTTCCCATTCAACCAAATTAGAACTTTCGATAATACAAAATAAATACTATGTTAAATAATTGTAAAATTAATGTATTAAACCTTCCAACAATACTGAAACAGGCTGGCATAATTGTTTCTACTGGCGTGGGATTAATCTCTAGGCAATAGACACTGCAACTAGACTCCACTTTGCTTACCAGCTGGTCCAGTGGAGTCAGTATGTCATGCAAACATAAAAAAAAAAATCTATAAGTGACATGGTTTTTTTCTAAAAGTCTACCTTCACTTGTGGCCAGTATTGTATCTATTATTCTTTGTACATTGCAGGTTTTGGAGCACAGTATTGTACCACACAGAATGTATGGATATGCTAGTGTCGTTCCTACAGGAGGCAGACCCTCCCTACCTACCCCCACATGACATAAGAGATGTACGGAATCTCTACGAGGACATTAGGAGACTGATACTTATTGTGTTTAGCAGAATTGTTACTAATAAGGAAAGTAAGGTAAGGATTAGGGACAATATAAGAATATCTATACTATTATATAAAGCTGAAGAGTTTGTTTGTTTGTTTGTTTGTTTGAACGCGTTAATCTCAGGAACTACCAGTCCAAACTGAAATTTATTTTGGCGTTGGATAGCCCTTTGTTCGTGGAGTGCTATAGGCTATATATCATCACGCTATACCCAATAGGAGCGCAGCAGTAACGGCTAATCTCAGGAACTACCGGTCCAAACTGAAAAATTCTTTTTGCGTTGGATAGCCCTTTGTTCGTGGATTGCTATAGGCTATATATCATCACGCTATACCCAATAGGAGCGGAGCAGTAATGGCTAATCTCAGGAACTACCGGTCCAAACTGAAAAAATATTTTTGCGTTGGATAGCCCTTTGTTCGTGGAGTGCTCTAAGTTATATATCATCACGCTATGACCAATAGGAGCGGAGCAGTAATGGCTAATCTCAGGAACTACCAGTTTGAACTGAAAAATTCGTTTTGTGTTGGATAGCCCTTTATTTGTGGGGTGCTATAGGCTGTATATCATCACGCTATGACCAATAGGAGCGGAGCAGTAATGAAACATGTTGCAAATACGGGTACAATTTATTAGTTTTGAGAGCTTCCGTTGCGTGCGCTGCGTAAACGGTTAAAGTGATGTATGACGGGATTGTTCCTCTTAAAAAGTTCTAAAAAATATATTATAAAACAAAGTCCCCCGCTGCATCCGTTTGCCTGAACGTCTTAAACTCAAAAACTACCCAAGGTATTAAGATGAAATTTGGTATGGAGACAGTTTGAAACCCTGGGAAGAACATAGGCTCCCGAGAAACTACTACTTTTATAACGGAAAACTTTAGCCTGAAAAACTTTATAACGCGGGCGGAGCCGCGAGCAAAAGCTAGTAATATTATATATGAATTGCTAATATAACCATATTTGTTGGAAACTAAAATTGTAATATTAAGTTGTTCCCTTATTTTAAAATGTGAAAAAAGACATTTGCTATGCAAAAACTACAACAGATATTTATGAAGGTATCAGATATTTTTTGGTTTATCGGAACTATGTATTATTATACAGGGTGTGTTTTAATTGGAAGCTTTCTAACAGATACTACATTTAAATATGTATGTATATAAGTTGAGAGACCTGCTTAAGGAGTGTGTTCAGTTTTTTATTTTCCTTCCAAATGTATATAAACTATATGACCTTATTTTTACGAAATTTTGGCACATAAATATTTTTGCATGTATGAGCCAGGTTTGAAGTATTAAGGGACAACCGGATCATCCTTTTAGGTCATATTCATACGTAAAGATCGAGAAGATTGGTCAAATAAGTAGCTAGCACATGGGTAACCACACATTGGTAAACTCTCACGATTTTTTTCAGGTTTACATTTATTTTGCCTAATTTTATATTAGTTAAATGCAAGCATTGAATGCCATGTATTTCAATAGACCCACTAAAATATATACGTATACTTTTAATTATAACACTAATAACTCACTTACAGTCGCAATGGATGACCAAAGAGTTTATGGGAGATCTGTTGTACAATAACTTCATATTCACAATGCCTATAATATGGGACATATGTTTGACATACGGCGTCGACAACAGTCGGCACATAGGCAAGATACTGGACAGTGTGTTTACACTGCAGCCGCAGTATGAACGGGACGCGGTCGCTGCTGTCGCGTTTGTTAAAGAGGTAAGTTTTACGTGAGTTAATAAAGTAATGAATACTAATATTGAAAAGCTGAAGAGTTTGGGGAATATTAAACCGTTTTTGAAAATGTTTTCACTTATTCGAAGTTACATTACTCCTGAGTACTATAGGCTACTTTTTATCTCGGAAAAACTTTTTCATGTTGGCGGAATCGCAGGCAAAAACGAGTAAAAAATAAATTCAGAGAAAGTGCTATAACAACCTAAAAATGAAGTTGATTTTTTATTAGAGTATCATGAGATAAGTATATTGTCATAAGTTTTTGATTACTATTTATCTATGCAATATACAGGTTGTTGCAAAAAACTTGTATGTACATTTAATAAAAATAATCCAATTGGTAACTTGTAAAAAAATTACAACACAAGCTTTTTTTTCACAGGCTTTTAAATTCATAATCCTTCAAGTAAACAAAGATTACGATAGTGAAGAACCGCCGAACCTTCCAGAAACGTTCAAAGGTTTCAGCGAGATCCGCCGCCCGTCCACCAGTAAGCAAGACAAGTTAACATTTGAAGTGCTGCGGGACCTTACCATACACATGCTAGACACCGCCATGACGTTACGAATATTCATTGAAGTGTACCCGAAAAGTGTTACGATATTTAGAAAGACCAGTTTTCTTATTAGGTGAGTTTTCTAGAATATACTTACAGACTATGTCGGTGGCGTAATTGTAATGCGTACAAGGTATGAGTACGTCTACGGCGCTGAGGTTCTGGGTTCGAATTCCGGGTCGGGCAAAAAATTATTGTGACTGGGTATTTCCTTCTTAAACATTACTTAGTCGCAGTTCGGAGTCAGGAATGTGGTGTGATATCTCCGTGCCTCGGAAAGCGTGTAAAGCCATTGAATCTGCGCCTGATCTCTCTCAAGTCATGTCGGATTACCGTCTCACAAGACTACGAGAGTGAAGGAACAGAGAGTGCACTTGTGTATTACACGCACACTTATGCACTATAATATCTCCTGCGTACTCGGTTGATCTCTGTTCAGATTGGCCGCCGTGGTTGAAATGAAATTCGACTAGAAAAGTTTTTTTTACTTGTAGAATTTATAACTTTCCTTCTATTTAAAAATTAATGATAATCAGATCAAAATGATTGCTAGATAAAATAACTTAACTGTGTTCCCAATATTCATATATTGAGTATAAGTATCACAACATTTACTTTAATGTAGACAGTTACTTCGATGTGTCAAAAAATAATATTTTACAGATTCAAATAAATTATTTCATTTCAAATACAGTTATCGATGCAATAATGACTCCCTTTTTGGGTTCATAACTGTCATAATGGCTCACAACTGAAAAATTGGTTGTCGTTTTGTAATACATTATAGTTGATATTCCAGCATAGTCCAGCTGTACGAGTACGGGATCCCGCTTCTATACGAGAAGCTAGAGGAGGTCGGGGACGAGACCAGCGTGCAGTACACGCAGGTGGAAGGGTTCATAGACGCCGCCCGCTCCGAGCTCATCGACATCTTCAAAGAAATGCTTGCATACTACAAGAACGCCATACTGAGTGGGGAGTGAGTATACATTTTCATTTTGTGGTATATTTTTAGTATGGCCCGAAGGTGGATTAGAAGCGATATCGCTGGCCATAATTATTCGACAATTATAGAGGAATTTTTGATATATCCATCAGCTCTATGGTTAGTAAAAGTGGTTTTAGGGAAATGAAGCATGATTCTTGGTAGATCTTATAAAACTATATTTTAATGAAACTATATTATTAAATTATTTTTTGTACCTAAATCATTATTTTATTTATTTATTATTCCCTCTTCTTTGAACCCAAGTAAAACAATTAAAATAAAAATACAATAAGTAAAATGGGGGTGTTATTGCTCTATATCTATATATCATGAGATGGATATAAGAAAAGGGGAAAAATTCCTTCTTTTTCTCTTATTATACTTTTTTTTTGATAAGTGCACGACAAAGTTACCCCACTTCACCTCATGGTAAGTGGAGTAAAAGCGGCCATAGCCTAGTTCTCTATAGGAATTTCGAAGGTGTGTGAAGTCTACCAACCCGCACTAGGCCAGCGTGGTGGACTAAGGCCTAATCCCTCTCAGTAGTAGAGGAGGCCCATGCTCAGCATTGGGCAAGTATATAATACAGGGCTGATATTATTAAGTGGAGTGGGGATCCAATAGAATGACAACTGACGAGAGATGATTATGCCTCGGCAGTAATCATCATTTAACTCCTCAGAGGCAGCGTCGCGTCTCACGTGGAAGACTTCTTGTCCGTGATGATGGAGGGGCTCTCGGAGAGGCTGCTCATCAAAGACTACCACTCGTCTTACCCCGTTCACGAAGACCTGGAGATGCTGCGGCAGGCGTACCCTGACATGTATCCTTTTTACACGGACAATTTTAGAGTTACCCGCTTATTCGTAGACGTTATTTATCTAAAGACGGAGCATTGATGTGTTAACGTCTGTTTCTCAAAAGTCTGTTTCTCAGCTTTGTTTATCTGACAGCTTGCTGTTTGTTCAGCTTTGGTTTATCTGACAGCCAACTAGATTCAAGTTGTATCTCAATAATAGCCAATCACAACGGCCCTATATCTACGCACTGCGAAGGCTGCCATGCCGTCAGCACTGAGAAACAGACTTGTTATCACAGCAATGCTCCGTCCTTAGATAAATAACGTCTATGAATAAGGGGGTTAGATTGTAGCTGGAATAGTTAGTGTTTGCTGGACATATAAGTTTAGTTTAACATTCAGTTACTTTATAACGTATACGGATATGCCTGGAGATGGCTGGTAGCTGGAATAGTTTGTAGTTTTAGTTGGATTTGTAGCTGTACTTTGATATTCATGGTTTTCCAGTTAGAATCGGTTGTTGCTAGTGTTAGCTGTGTATGTATGAGTGTTGCAATACTGTTACTTAGTATTTGAACATTGTTATTGGTTAAAACCGGTTGTAATTTGTTTGAAACAGATACATCCATGTGTAACTCGGAAAAAGCCGCAATTTTGTTTTTTAGGTTAAGAACTTGAAAAACCTTTAAAAAAAAAAATTAATACCATATTTCAATTTTTTTGTTATGGTACTGCTCTTATAAATTAATGTAATTCCTGAACGAGAAATCAGTGACCCAGTAAAAACAGATTTCATACTTCAAGCAATATATTCTAATTTGGACGAGCCCATACCCGACATAAATCATACAGAGACAATAACGAACGGCCATGTTGAAACCACAGACAACACTCCCACACCACCCACAGACAACGAAATCCCAGACAGCGTGAAGGAAATGTCTCTGATCAGCGAAGTGAAAGACATATTGCCACATTTAGGAGACGGTTTTATTTTAAAATGTTTGCAACACTACGGTTTCAGTACTGAGAGAGTTATTAATAGTATATTTGAAGATAATTTAGCGGAACCTTTAAGGGGTAAGTTGGTTAACCATATTTATTCTATACAGCAGAACGATTAGCGGCCATTTTTGTTAACGATCCCAATCTCAATCTTCGATCCTACCCCGAGGATAACCACTTCACGTGACCCACGCATGCGTAGTTCGATTCGTGGCTAACTTCAAGAGGCGATGAACCGCCACACAATCAAAATAAAACATCTGTAAGATTTTAAAAAAAAATTATCCTGTTTGCTTAGAATGTGGCAAAAACACGACACGACTCCTGACTCTCGCATTAGTCTCTCCATCAACCACAAAGATCAAATTTAAATATCGACTTACGAGTTGCGTTTTTTTGGGTCATTCTAAGGGCGCTGATTGGTTCCTACATTACATTCGAATTGAAAAGTCTTTTATTGCTGCTTGTGGTTATAGCACACAAATACAACTTTATTTTTTCAAGTAAAATCATATCAAATAATTTATAAAAAGCAATTTATACCGCTGGTGAGAGGATATTCTGTCTCCCCCTGGAAACCTACTACCGTTGTCCTTATGCAAGGTGTATAATCCACTATAATTGACCATGTAAGTGTGTCGCATTCTGGGATCAGCCTGTGTATATTCGGTTTCTAATAGACCGGCATAATTTTGTCAACTGACGAGGGATAATTATCTCTTGTCAGTTCACACTCTATTGTACTCCATTTCGCTTAGCATCAGGTGCAGTGAGGTCACTTTGCTGGCCCCGTATAAAAAAAAGAAAAATTAAATACTTTCAACATTAAAAATGGATTGTCATTTTTTTTTCAGGTTTGGACCAATCCCTGCCGATAATCCCAGAGGACCCACTGGACAAGAAGTTCCTGGAGACAGGTATTCAACGGCTGAACGTTTTCGACGGAGACGAGTTTGATATCATGACGCGAGATGACGTCGACCTGAGCCGCATCCACGTTGGGAAGAAGAAGTCCAAATATCGAGACTTGAAAGACATGTTGGACGATAAGTCTGATGTGAAGAAGTTAGGAGACATCTATAGCAAATATAAGTGAGTTGAATAATTACGAAGAAAATGGGCGCTTAAAATGTGGGCCTAACGAATTATCATAACACGTTTTAAGTTAACAAGCTATGAGCTCTGATATTTGATGGTTAGATTCCGTACCCATAAAATAATGTCAATACTATTTTGTGACGTCACCTGGTTCTACAGCGTCAAAAAGCGGTGCGTAAGAAAGAGATAGCAAGATAATATGCGCTTATTCTTAATCATATAATTATTTTATGCATAAATTGCTGCATTATTATTTTCTTATTGTATTAATTTAATAGTTTTTATTGGTGGCTGTCAGTATTTGAGCGACTTGCTTGGATTTCTTTTTTGCCTCGGCGACCTTCTTTATCAAGAATACTGTAATTTTATTTTGCGTTCTCCCTGCCACCGACTTGTTTCGTGTGTTAGACGTTTAATTCTAAGTGGATTCATCCTCGAGCCTTTGCCACCCCTTTTAGCACATTGTGTCGGGCCGTCTTTCTTCTAGTCATGCTCTCCTAAATCTACTACGTTAGTATCCCCTGATAGATGAATATATCGACCTAGAGCCTACGATGCCGAAAGCCGACCTCTCCCCGCTAGCCGCTAGCCGCTAGCTAGCCAGTATAAAGCTGTAGAATGTGTTCCGCAGCCTGGTGTGCGACGAAGAGGCGATGTACTCGGACGAGTACGACGACACGTACGACGCGGAGGAGGTGTCGCCGCGCGCCGACGAGCGCGAGGACGCGCGCCGGCCCTTCGTCACGCCGCGCGCGCTGCAGGCACACCACGCGCACCAGGTCGGGACACACCTATTGTTTAACCGACTTCGAAAGAGGACGAGGTTCTCAATACCACTGTGTTTTTTTTGTTGTAATAGTCACGTGTACAATAATATTAGACCTGTATATACTGTCCCACTGTTGGGCACGGGCCATCTCTGCTACTGAGAGGGATTAGGCCGCCATGCTAGTCTAGTCACGTGTAGTTGAAGATTTTGTAATGGGGTAGTTGACGACTTTTAAATACATTTATTACAAATGTATCACATCCAAAATATTTCAGAAAAAGAATTTTCAAAATCCACGCAATAATAAATAAGTTGTAAAGCTTTGAAATTTGGCGGAAAGGTAAGCTGTCAAATTTCAGTGATAGTGAATAGTGACGTCACCCAGTGCCATCGGCCATAATGCTGCGTGAGTGAGAAAAGGACAACGCGATAACCCCACCTCGGCTCCACTTTTGTTATATTGTTTCAAATATGAATAACTGCCTTATTTTTCAACTAATACAACTAATTTGATGCTGATTTCACAAAAGAATTACTTTTTCATATTATTTTATTACATATAAAATAATAAACTAAACCAAACATAGGCAACTATTATAGACATTTATAAATAAAGACCTTCAGATTTATAATCATCTTAACTTTTTAATTAAAGGTGGCCTGTAACCACTAAGTAAAACACAAAGTAACATACTTGAAATAAAAAAAAATTGATAATAAATCTCTGTAAAAAATATAGGAAGAGTCAGAAGAAGATTCAGCGGCTGAAGAAGTGCCCTCTACGAGCAGTAGGAACAGGATGGACTTCTGTGTGAACCCAGAGGAGATGAGAGCGAGGAGAGAGGCCAGCTTCCAAGCCAGGAGGGGGAAGGGACACCGACCGCCGCCGCCTTCCAAGTACGTATACGGTCTTAAAGTGGTCTTATGTTTATTAACAATGATGCTACTTGATTGCAATGAGTCAAAAGATTTTGGAATTAAGCCCGCAGATGACAGAATGATATCGGCTTCTTTGGCGAAGTGCCAGCGCTCTTGGGTTGGGAACCTGGTTTAAATTTTCCTGGAATCTGAACTGTGCGGTTCTGTGTTCGTTTACAGTGAAAATGCAGTAATAAAAATTTTGTTCATAAATATACTTTTTCATAGTTTTCAACTTTATTATTTTCGCAGGAATGTCGACGTCATCGGCAAGCCCAAAGGTCAAGGTCAAGAGAAAGATGTCCTGGCAAACAGAGATCGTAAGGAGAAGCACAAATCCGCAAGAGCCAATCATAATAGGCGGCAGGGCGCGCAGTGGAAGCGCAGCCAGGGGATGATGCCCTCATAACCGACCCCACACACCCAGGGGACGCCAAGGGACATCCGCAATAAATTCAGCTGACACATTAAATATAATTAAATTATTGAACTGTAGTCTCGTTGTTAGTTGTAGAGTTAAGGTGCGGTTCCGAATGTAGAATTGGGCTACAATCGACTGCAATAATTGAAACATTTTTTACGACAATAGTTAAGGTGCAGTTCCGAATGTAGCGACCGACTGCAATCGTCAAGTGTAAATATTATTAATTTGTATAATATTTCAATGGAAGTGTTTTCCGAATATGACAAAATTCTCTCCTTTTTCTCAATCCTTATTTATTATTCCTTCAATATTTACTGTGGTCAAACACAGTGACCGCCTTAACTGAAATAAAGCCCCCGGGGAAAAAAACCGCCATGAAGCCCCGTTCGGGGTAAATAAACGTTCCTCTATTTTAAGTTTCCTCGGTACGATGCTAAAAAGGTCCTCTGAGGCATCGTGCGCGGCTTCATGAAGCGCAAGGCGGTTGCCCAATACGCCCCCCTCCGCCCTAAGGCCACCTTTGACTCCAGGCCCAATTATCGCTCCTATACCCCTACCACAAATATTCAAATAATAGTACAGTAAACTCAAAATGTATGGCAAAACAGCATGAATAGGTTTTTTGAGGTATAGCTTGGTCTAAAAATGTTAGGGAAGTAAGATTAAGGTTGCAACTGCATTGCCGTCGTGTTCGGAACTGTACCTTTATTGCAGAGTAATATTTATACTGAAAATAATCGAATTTATTTCACAGTTAAAGTAAGTCAGTCGTTTTGTGTGAAGACTGTTTGAGTAACAACTATGTTACTTCTATGTATTTGTAAAAATGTTGTGCACATTATTTTAATAAGACTTGAATGAAATATCCATATTTTGAAGTGTTTTAAATCAATTTATCTAAAAGATTAGTAGTAAATTGACAACACTATAGGATTTGAAATAAAACTACATAACGGATTTTTGCGTGATGTATAATTTGTTACTCACGAAGTTTCAGACTGCAGATTTCATGGCAAATAAACAAATCTGTCGCATAATAATTGCAAAGTAATTTTATTTAATGTTGATTGATTGAGTAAATATGAGAAATAATACTGTTTGTAAGTATACGCTGATACTAGATGGTGAAGCGCGATTCGCCGTCACTGTTGCCAATCTACCGCGGGCACAACCAGTTTATTAGAATAGTTTTGGCTCACAACCTTAGCTACACCCGCGTAAATAATTTTTTCTGGGATAAAAATCCCGCTTTATATTTTCCTCAGATAAAATAGAGCCTATATTTTTAGTTACACCTCTTGCAATACATCGGTATGTATTCAATGAAGTAGTTTTTACGTAATGTGTGTAGAAATATACAGACAGACAACTATCGTTTTGGCTTTGGTCCTCTAATAAGGACTCCACATATTTGTTTTTCCTCAAATCTGTAATGTATATAATATATATTTTTTTACACTATAAAATATACATAAACGTCGGCTATGTGACCTATGATTTCGACTGCCAACTAACTGCCAACAGCGAGTCTTAATATCCCTGAATAATATAGCCAATATATAGAATTCTTCGATGTGTAGATTGAAGTATTTTATACACCATACCTTATACTGAAGACCCTAAAGATCAAATTAGTGCGTTGTGCGACATAAATTTATTTGGGCCATGCGTCGTATTGAAACGATATAAAAATTCGCTCCTAACAACAAATTCTTAGTTATATATTTTTATCCGTGGCATTAGAAACTAAATATTTATTGTGTTTTTTTTTTACTTGGTGGCACCGCGTTACTCGTCAGGTAATATTCTCGCATTAGACTACTCTGATAGGAAGCAAATTTTTACTCATTAATGGAAGGTAGTTGGCGTTATACGACGAATATAAGATATCACCAACGCCATCTATCGAATTAATCGACATATATTAGTGAGGTATATAATATATTTCTATTTCTATTTCTATTGTATGAAAATATGTGCCGAGCACAAAAATACGTATTAGCGAATAGAAATTATAATCGCATATTTTTCCATATTGTAAATATGTACAAACATCATTATGGTATGAGTTTGGTTATTAATTTATTATCAAGATATTTGGCGGATGTCAAAAACAATATAAGTTTACGAGGACATCTTGAAATATATTATATATATAAAATACGTTTACAAAGACATTATCCAATCTTTAAATTTATCTTTATTCAACACTCCCACTTAAATATTCATTAACTTCTAACTTAATAATACTTCTAACGTGATATAATATGAGCCCTGTTTTATATACTGTCCCACTGCTGGGCACGAGCCTCCTCTACTACTGAGAAGGATTAGGCCTTAGTCCACTACGACTAACGACCACGTCCAATAATCAATAGAAGCTTGAAATGACGTTACGCATAGTTGAATTATTTTTTCATACTTGTGGGCAGACAGCAATCTATCTAATCTAAACTATGTTTGGTGTAATTTTCTCAGCTGTTAGTTAAGTGAAATAAAAACCGTTTTTCGGATTTTATCGCCATTTTTATACTATAATTTTCTTCCGACGCTTCAATAAAATGACACTACTTTTTGTTCCACTTTTAATCGACATTGGAGAGTAAATTTAGTTTAAAGCAATCATGGAAAAAAATAGTTTTTAAAAATTCGTAGTTTGTATTTTGTTGAAACATTGCTATAATAAGCTGGGAAGGCGCAGTGAACCGTAAAGGACAATTTGTATTGAAATTATGCGTATTAGTTTTAACTTGTGTGATATTCATTTCAATATTTATTTTAATAAAGGAGTTCATAACAATCATGTTTTATTTTAACCCTATTTTGGAAAAAACAAATAGTTATCTCTTTTGTTCTATAAAAACAAACGTGCATACGTGAATTACTTTCAACAACCAAAATACATATACTATATAGTATATACATATACATATACTATACACTACTATATTTTTGCATTATTGATAGAGTAAATTTTATAAAGACTTAAAAATTAATATAACTACATATACCACTAGTTTTTAATTACCGAAAAATGCGGTATCTACTTCCGTTAGGTACTGTAAGCATATTTACCAAAAACAGTAAGTAGGAGGTTTGGAGGAGTGTAGTTGTATTCTAAAATTTACCAATAGCATTTTAGAATTACCCTGGCATTTGTTGCATGTACATATAATGGGTTTTGAACAACTGGATATCTTCAATCATGACGAAAAATGACAATGTCCTCGATCGGTAATAAAAATAGTTAGTAAGTATGTCAACGTATCTTTTGTTTGGTACAATTTACTGAACCTAATTTTATTGTTTCAATATGCCAGTACGGTTCATTTTGTATTACAATCTATTTAAGTTATTTTATTGTTTCAATAAATACTGTCAATATGGTCAACATTCAGCCGGCAACGCTACATCCAATAAATATTTCATTATTTATAGCGCAAGTTACCATTTAGCAACACTAACAACCTTTAACTATTCTCACGCGCAAGTCAAAAGTTATTATGAATTCAAATACAGCGTAAGATCTTCGTTGATCGCATTCAAATCAGGCGCCATATTTGCAACTAATTTAAAACGCGTAACTGTATGTTTTTGATATTTATGTGTGAAGTTATTGTACATTAAAAATAATGCCATAAATACAGGCCTTATATGTTCTAGGGATCCTTTAAGACAGATAAAGTATTTTATATGAATTTTAACTTAAAATGCTCTTCCCAGCTTAAGGGCGCGTTAACCGTATTTTTTGAAGCTATCTATTCGAAATTTATAAAACATATAGAAAACTTATCTTTGGTAGTTAATTTTTTTTATAAATTGTATATTAGTGTAATTATTTCATAATACAAATGCCATTTAAATTGTTGATTTCGTACTGCTACTCCTAAAGAACTCATAACTTTAATAAACATGCAACACTATTAAATAGACAATTTGACAAGAAATATTTTGTTAGTTCAAATTTTTAAAAAAGACCTATAATTGATTTTTGAAACAAATTATTCGTAAATCTTTGCATATTGCCGCTGTAACTCGTGCGTTGAAAATGGAATTAATGCTCAAGACTGGTTGCTCCAAGGAGACTTAATTGATATTGTAAAGCCCAACTGAAAGAAGTTTGGAAAATATGTAAATCAGCTCAGCTAATCAGTTCTACATAAAAAAAAAAACAAACAAAAGCTACAATCACGACATGTGTTTTGAGATTTGTTTATAAAATATTATACCTTTGACTAAATGAAAGCCGCTACGATTGTAATTACACGAAAAGTTGAATTGAAAGGAAATTGAAAAGTTGAATGACCGTACTCGCGTCTCTATCACCGAAGGGTTAGGCAGAGGCGTTACCATTAGACTCATACACACCATAATAATTATTCTAGCAAAACTTGCATAAAAATTATGTAAACAAACATTGTGTATTTAAGTTTACATAAAGTATATATATACATGAAGATAAAAGTTCCACTTCTAAGCACTTTGTGCCCAAGGAGATGAGATTTGGCATAATTAAAATTTATATGGAAAAGAAATGCAGAAAAATAAAAAGTATGTGTAATATGTGTTACAATAATATAAAATTCGACGTACAAATTTCGATTACTGGAAGGCCACCAATACATAAGTATTCGATTTTGAACTAAGGAAAGTATAATAAAATATACTATGACGCGGTAGTCCGTTAACTTTTAAAATTTCTAATATGGTCATAACTTCATACCAAGCCACATCAAACAGCGGAAATGGGGACAAAGTACGGAACACCGGCAAAAATTATGATAATTTGATATTCAAAGCAAGGGCGGGTCATTACAAACAACCGGCCGTGAATATACTGAGTCGACTCGCGCGTGTTCAGAATCGCAATATCTCATCTTTGTGCTCTCCGCGACGCGGCGGGGTGCAACAAACTAGCTGACGAGCGGAGCGGGGTGGTCCCTCATAGTGTTTTTATGGCGACTCGCGAGGGTTAATCATCTCATCAGTCACTATCTGACCCCGCTCTGCTTACTATCAGGTATAGTCATCATTTCAGCCGGGAATCGTTCACTGCTGGATATAGGCCTTCCCCTTTGAGCGCCACAGGGACCGGTTCTGGGCCACCCTCATCCATCGGACTTCGGCGACCCTCACCAGATCATCGGTCCATCTCGTGGGGGTCCTGCCTACACTGCGTCTTCCGGTTTATGGTCGCCATTCCAGAACTTTTCCGCCCCAACGTCAGGTATAGTAGGGTCACTTTGTTTTTTGTATAAATAATAATAAAAAAAAGCGGCGATAGCCTAGTTGGTTGTGGAACGGACTGCCGAGACGAATGTCCGCAGAGAATGAGACGAATGTTCAAATCCCAAGGAAACACACCTCTGACTTTTCAAAATATTATGTGTGTATTCTTTGTGAATTATCGCTTGCTGTAACGGTGAAGGAAAACATCGTGAGGAAACCTGTATACCTGAGTAGTTCTCTATAGGAATTTCGAGGGTATGAAGTCTACCAATCCGCACGAGGTCAGCGTGGTGGACTAAGGCCTAATACCTTCAGTAGTAGAGGAGGCCCGAGTCCAGCAGTGGAACAGATATATTATAGGGCTGATATTATTATTATTATTATAATGAGACGAGCAAGTTGCTATTGCCTAGTACCTATATTTTGTGACGGGTTCCCTTTAATAAAATTTCACCCTTCGCCACCGGTAGGCAAGAAGACAAGATATTTATCCAAATCGCTTTATTTATCAATAAGCGCTATCCTTTACCTCAAAGCTGCGCCGCAAGCCATAAAAGCTTAGTGAGCATAGACGCCATAACTCGGCTCCAACGTCTTCATACTAGACCATAAAGTTCGCATCTTGCTCATGTGTGTTCATATAAATACTTATTACCTCGACGTCGCAACTATAATAAAATTGCGTAGGCTGTTTCACTGTGTCGTGTGAACCGAAATAAGCAGGTGAGGTAACATTTCAAAATTATTGAGGCTGAACGTTTTCCTATGATGTTTTTATTTTGTGCTTTTGTAGTTCGAAAAATCCTTTAAAATCAATAAAATGTTAATAAACCATATTCCTATAATTACACATCTCTAACACTTTATTTCAGATGACCAAGAATGTATCCCGTCTTTCTAATTTAACTCTTCAGTTTCCACCCTTTCTTTTCCAATCCAATATAGGTACGAAATGTTGCAAAAGGAACTCTACCGACTATCTGACGTTAAAGCTATCGTTGCTGACTCCCTAAATAAGCGCAAGAACCAAATAATGACAAAATATATTATAGCGCCTGATAATGGTATCCCAGTAAGTATATAACCCGAGCGTGATGTTAACCGAGAGGAAACGTTACGACTCTACGGAATATTTTCGTTACAATTATTCCTACTTTATAAGTACACTGACTTTAGAACCATGTCGATGCAATAATTTAGACCCGCCCCTAACTCTACACATAATGCTAATCTCATGCCAAATACGTAAGAATATCCTCATAAGTCAACATACACATTCAACTTGTATCAAACATTCTTACAATAATAAAATAAATAAAATTAATGTCACTATAATGACAAGTGCATCGACATTAGTGATGGGCGCGTTCGTTTTATTATATTACCTGTAATGGGGGGCATTAAGGCGGGGCGGAAGGATTTAATAAGCGAGCGGCGGCGCGCGCGGCAAACGGGCGAAATTGCGATGTTCGATGCGTACGCGCAGGGCCCCGGGCGGTGGATAGGACGTGACTTGATTATATTCAATCGACAGTCGATATGTTAGTATATTTAATTAAATGCATAGGTGGTGGAGTCGCGCCGGCTAGACTGGTAGCAATTGATTCTAATATAATACATGTATACAGATATGATCATTTAAGTTTAAGGAACAACTGTTGTCTAGGTCTTTTAATTATAGTTTAACAAGAAGCGTGAAACTCATTCCCTGTTATTTCTACCCTTATATTATAAGCGAGGCTTCGAAATTAAAAAAAAAATAACATCATTTCTTTTAAAAATATTTTTGGACATAAATTATTTTACTCCACTCTCAAAACCTTTCATAATTCGAGTACGGTACGGTGTGTGTGTGTGTGTGTGTGTGTGTGTGTGTGTGTGTGTGTGTGTACTTACGTTTATATTTTTATGAGCATCATACTAACATTTTCATGAAAACATCAAATATGATACCTTCAAAAGTGTTCATTACCAGCGTGGTCATACACAATTTGGTAACCAAATAAATCTAGGTCCACTATCGACACATTCACTCCACATCCCTGACGCGTCGTGTGTAATTTATTTCTCATTCAGTGTATTCGCGTCGATTATTATTATTGTTCGTCGAAACGCCGTGCGGAATAAAGCGAGACTGTCGCTCCCGGCGTAAGGCATAATTGTTTCATAAAACTTGCTACACGCTACTTATCGATATTCACGTAATCATCTAAAACTAATGTAATTGTAATTATGTTCAGTTAAATTATAGCGCTGTTATTGCAAAAGTGTTTTGTTATTTTTTTGATTTTTGTATATTTATGGTAGTGTGCATTTTTTTTTGTTCTGTCTACAAAATACGGGCAGTTCTCCAAGCCAATAGAGGTTATTAAGTAGGCTGGCGTAATTATGGTTGATGTCGAGAAATGCTTTGCTTTCCTCGGTTGACGTCTCTTTTAGCGGTTAAAAGTATTGTTTCGTTCATCGGCATTTCTAACTTATAATTAAAAGTGTAATAAAGTAGTTAGTATAACTAAAAACAAACGTTTTTAAATTATCCACATACTGTACACTACTTTAAAACTGTCAGTTATATTGCTTCAATAACTTTTGTTGCAAAAGTTATTGAAGCATGAGTGCTGAAGAACCCGGATTTAAGTTGAAATACCTTCTGAACTAATGATTACTATTCCTCCAATAATCCTATGTCTGCAATTATCTTCAAAACACGCAAGGCGTGGTTATTACTAACACGTTAAACCTCCGCAACCATCACATTAATAGCATCTATTCCTTCCGAGAATTAGGTTGCCAATTACGTAACATATCTATTAGGAATACCGCTACAATAAAAAAAAATCCAATTTCCTTAAAAATCTTGGAATTCGCTCACTCATCCCTCTTCTGTGTGGGCTAAAGGTCTTGCACAACAGAGATAGAGATATATTTAGGCCCGAAGCGTGAGAGAGAGCTATTGCAGGAAGCAACTGGTGATTTTTGAACGTTAAGGTGTTTTTCTATCAAGAAAGAGCAAGGATTGGTAACAATATTGCCGAACGATACGTCATTTTTCTGTATCTCTTTTGTACTAGAGCTACGCTAACTCGGGCTGGGAAAACGATGTGACGTTATTAATAGATTTTTTCTAGTGCAACCTTACCTCCCTCCCTTTAGTGGACGCATTCTAGAAGTGACAACAAATGTGATTTTCTGGGACAATGGTGTGATCATGATTGATTCAACAGTGAGTGCAGCTGTCTTGAGATGATTGCCAATGTCAGATTTCTGAATGACTTAAGCGTCTTTATACAAGAAGCGTTAATACAGAAAGAAACTATGTGCTTTTACAAAACCTTGGATACAATTATGCACTTCCCAAAAAGTATATAGTTGCATTGTCTAGATTAATAGCTAAACGAAGCCTAATAACATTTTGGAGCATCATCATTTAAGCATATGCTTAGTGCAAATATGATACAGACTAAAGAAAATATTTGAAGAAAGAGCATACAGACAACTAAATCCAAAGATAGTCATTCACATAGACAGACATGACCAAGAATACGATTGCGTCGTAATTGCCATTTTATCTGTTTAGCCAACAGCCACTAACCGCCAGCCATAACTATAATTAATTATCTATAAATGCAATGTATTTAAGTTACACCACGTATCCCAAATTGAAAGTAATAGTTGTATAACATATTGCATCACGTAATGGATGTATGGACTATGAAATATGCTGGAGGCAATTAGCAAACGGTATCTATCGGGCACATCGGGTTACGTGACCATTGCGACGGCCAATTAGACTTCTGTAGTGATAGTGCGTGAGAAATACTAACGGACATGATGTCCTTCTAATAGCCAGAGCTTCAGGAGAATCCAGAAGGATAAAACGGCGGAGATTCTGATGTCTCAGCGTGATGGATGGCCTTATATCGCACGTTGTCTAAGAGTGAGACGGTCATTAAGACAAATTAAAAATATAAAAAACATTGTTCACTGTCATAGTGTTCTCGCAATTTTTCTAGAGTCAGTGAGAACAGTTGACTGTTCAGATTTGGGAATGGATTGAACTGAAAACCTCCCGATCCAAAGCTTAGATATATTTAACCATAACTACTGCCCGTAAATATAGGAAAGCTATAACCTGCCATATGCGAAACATTAACGTAGGATTATTAATATTCTAGAAACTTCTCTACAGTAAAGATGATCGTGTTATTTTGTAAAGGTTTACTGCGAAATGAATTTATATTTCGTGTAACATTGCTGAACGTTTCCATATAAACTAGAAGCTACCTACCTACCGTATAATCAATGAACTCGGAACCTCATCGCTATATATGTTCACCATTAAACCCATGATATCTTTTAAATAAATCAGAATATTAACCATCCAAATGCAATGCGTGTTGGTTCTTTCGTACGCAATTATTAGGCATTTCACGTAACACCTTTATAAAATAAAACCCACAATTCAGCACAATGGCCCTTAACTAACGCCGCACGACAGGCCAGCTGTAACAAATAGCGCATTAGACAAGTGTGTATACCCTGAGACCATTACGCCGCGCTTCGGCTAGACGGTAATTGAGGAAGATTATCCTAACTGTCTCACTGTAGGGCTGGCAGATTTTATTGGCTCTAGTATTTCTGAAGCGACTGCAATAGACCACCAAAGTCTAATTATCTGTTGCAGTTCTATTGACAGTGATGTGTTAGTATTTTTTTTAAGCTAAATGGGTTTGCGTTTGACCGCTATCCGCCTGATGTTAAACGATAATGTGGCCTAAGATGTAGCACGCTTGTCTAGAAGAAACCTATATATACTTAGTTCAGAAGTTTCTTGGCAGTATTGTGACCGTTATGACGTGAAATACTCCCGAATGAACTAAGCAATTAAAGCTTTTGGTTGGTTTTATGTGCTACGAAAACAACTTCTATGAAAGGTTTTCGATTGAGAGATACAGAAACTAGGCGTGTGATTCTCTGTTTTATGAAGAGTATAGAAGATGCATGGAAAGCAGTTTAATTTTACTATTTACTGCGTTATCCTGCGGGAAGCAAATAAGTAGTTCACTTAACAATTGTTTTATATCATACATAAACCTCCTTAATTCTACAAAAACGCGACGCTTTGTTGGGTGAATAGATTTAAAAAGAAATATGGTTGTATATATTTTTTATTTTCTTTGCCAACCCTACTCAACTCCTAATGCTCGAGCCAATTGTAGAAGAATCGTCAATTGGCAGACGTTTGCAGCGTATTATTATCGGTTACAAGTGCTATTACCGACGTATGCTATCGATCCCGCCGCCATTACGAAAGGTCGCCTGTTTTATGTAAATACAATGTGCTTATGGTAATTATAACGTACGATCGAGCTTCATATGGGTAGATAGCACTATGTCATGTTATTCTTGAAAAGGTGGATTCTTTGTTTATTTACCTAGTTCTAACAGTGGAACATAACTTTAAGTAATATTTTTGACTAAATAACGTTCGCCAAATTGTCAGTTTATTTTATCGGTGTCATGCAGACTCGTGTTTCATTGTTATCAATAAACTACAAAAAGAGATTTTAACAATATACGGTGTTCACAATCCAGGTGATTTCATCTGTTACTATTTACCAATCCTGCCATTAAATTGGTATAAGTGTGGAATGTAAATGTAAAGGGCTTTAAACTTCACTTCCTTATTATTTGTGATTCAAACAACAAGTATTAAAACCGTGTATATTTTGAAAGCAATGTAAACTAAGATTATACTCGTGAAGACAATTTATACAGTATTACGTTAAATGCAGAGAGGACCATTAAATTACGCATTAATTTTATGCGAAAAAGCCATGTTTTAATGCTCGAAGTCAAGCTTCCTTAGAAGGGAATATGTTTAATGTACACTTCGCAACATTGTTTCAGTTTACGTCATTCGATTACTACATGGTGGTAAAGAAGCGTCTTATACCCATGAGTCTGTCTGGGTAGTTAACGCCACTATATTATAATGATTTCGTATGTTTACGCGAATGTTAGACATTGAAATAAAACTATTTTCGGGATTTTATCGCAGTTTAACCAACTTTTTTTAGGTGAATATTGTGACTGATTCTACGGACGTACAACATCTCATGCTCCCTATAACCATTAAAGCTGTAAACTCTTCAAAACGTTTGGAGAAAATAATAATATAAAAAAACCGTAATATAATCCGGAAAATAGTTTTATTATAGCATCACTGTATTCTAGTGTTTAGAAGTACTACCGCGATGTACTTAGGTGTGGTATTGTGCGAGCACTGTCTTGTTCCGGTTGAAGGACATTAAAGCCGCTGTAATTACCAACTGGGCACGATGAACCTTAATATCTAGTGTCTCAGAGTGACGAAAGCTATGATATTCAATGTTTTACGATTCAAAGTCTAGATAGTGTTAATACTGTTTAATTTATTATATTTTACTTTAGTCGTGATTACAGAACACATGAATATAGTCTGGACTTTTACCATCAAAGCGGCCTACTCATCTCATTGTATAAAAAATGTATGACTTGAAAGAGAATCTTTTGATTCGTTGTAAACTTTTTGCGAGAAGTATGGTTTATTTACAGAGCGGCGAGTACAGAGCGCGCTAATTTGGTATTTACTCTGTGGTCATTACAGATCTTGCGCAAAGGATCGCCGGCGGAAGCGGCCCGTCATGCGATGTTCTGTCCACCCGCAAAACACTGTATGCTCTAGGCGTGTTGAAAAACACACGTATTTGCTATCAATGTGTACGTATGCTAGTACGATAGTACTCGACAGGTTTTCGATTATCGTACATGTGTTCAGATCACTAGATGCTAAGATGAACACCAAGTGGCATGATGAATTAGTAAAAATATTATTCAAGATCATACAGAATAATATTTTCATCTATCTTACTTATAGGATACAAAAAAGACTTCTGATCCAGATGGTAGAGCATAAGATTATTTAATAAATTACTTATTTCATCCAATGAATAATTTCAACACATCAATTTTGAATTTATTGCTAAAAAAGTTTGATGCGCATGACGGATCAACATGGCGCCGGTTTTTTTTCAAGTTTTAATAACAATTAGCGGCCAATGCTGGGAATCGATAATGGGCTTTTTGAGCGAATGAAATTAATTGGAAACCGTTTACTATTTGTTACAACTAAAGGAATTTCAATTTCGTTATTCAGGTTCTTTATTTTTGTAAAACTAACGTATACATTTACATAATACATGTACATAATACTGCACACATTAAATATGACGGTAACTTAATTACATTTAGAAATAAAAGCATGTGCTTTTATTTCTAGCCTTCAAAGCCTAGCTTGAATATGTATTCAAGCTAGGCTTTCTAGAAGATTCATTATAATAAGTAATTAAAAATGATCGTTACGGTCTCTCCTCATTCACATGCAATACTGTTTACAACATAACTTAGTCTCAATTTCCGCAACATTACGAAAACGCTTGTCACTTAAAAAATAATCCAATTTCTTAAAATATAATTCAGTCCATTACACGGTTTTAAATCTGACGAAAGGAGCCGAGCGGGCGCGGCAAAGCCTCGATGCAATTAAATACCAGCTTTTATCTGTCTGACATTTATCGTTATTTAATTGTGAACCGCACAGCGCACTCCAAGCAGATTTATGTGTGGTTTTTGCAATGCCCGATTAACATTTTATCCACATTAACACGCACTAATGAGGGATGTTTATTGCTGTGAACGAGGGAATCTAATATGAAATTTTAATGATAGGCAACGAACTGTTACTGCTGGATAAGTTGTCAATAAGTGTAATTCATTGTAATAAAACATTAAAAAACCTAGCACAACAACGTAACGTTAGTAGTATTTCAGAATAAAAAAGAACCGAAATTTTGATTGAGATATATATTGAAATATTCCTTGAAATAGATTTATGTAATAACATATTATTTTTGATACAATTTCATCGTAGATTCATTGCCTAAATTTCACAATTATTCGTAATATCATCATTTAAAACTTCATTTTATTTCAACCAAAACAAAAGCAACATGGCAACAAATCGCATATATAAGTGAATTGCATCGAAGAAATAGAGCGAGCGGCAATACATGCCGACTGGAGACGACTAAAGGCCGTACCGCGTTTCAAAGGGATGCGCTTCGATAATAAATTTGCATATATTTTTTAATATTATGGATTTTAAATACTTAAGGCGATACCTCAAGGTCCATTTTCATACATTTTGTTTCGGCTTTAATCTGGGTAACTAAACAAGTATTGGCAAGTAAAGAATTTAAATTCACGTCTAGTTAGTGATTAGTTCTCGCAGTTGAAAGAAAAACGTAAAAATAATTAATAATCATGGATATTTCGGCCTTTAAGATTTAATATGACGAAATTTTAAAGGCAGAAATATCCATGATTATTAATTATTTTTACGTTTTTCTTTCAACTGCGAGAACTAATCACTAACTAGACGTGAATTTAAATTCTTTACTTGCCAATACTTGTTTAGTTACCCAGATTAAAGCCGAAACAAAATGTATGAAAATGGACCTTGAGGTATCGCCTTAAGAGTAACAATTTAAATTGATTGTCGGTTGCTGTCGTGTGGTAATGTTACTAAGTTTTACAAAGATATTTCCTCAAAACTATAATAATATGGCGGTAACATAAACATAGAGTTCATAATGTTCACTTCTCCAGGCAAAGGCGTATGGAACTCGCAGCCAACGAAGCGCAATGATTGCATGAATATTACTGAGCATCGAATCTCAGCGTTAATTAACACATCAAATACTTTTAGTTCGCGTTTTACGGCCAATTACTTGTATTTTTAATTGATTCATAAAATTTAACAGTACAAACTGGTTTGAGCGTGCACCGATTATTTTGCGCGTTTGTTATTCGAACATTTTCGACTTTATGTTTGGCAATATTGTATGTTTACGATTTTTTCGAAGAAGTTTCGAATGTAATAAGCGTTGTAAGGGTTTAATTTTCTCCCGAGATTTATTTTATCTGTGCGCATTTCATTAAGTTTTCGTGTTTCATCTTCTTACAGGATTTAAAACATTACTTAAATAAAATTTATTGCTTATTTTATTTATTAACATTGTACTTTCGAACATAATGATTATTTAAATATTTTAAGAGTATATAAACTCCCGTATTACGCAATCAAAGATAAATTTATTGTGTATCCAGAAATTATGTTAAAATTTTTAGAATTTGTGACTACAGTGCGAGTAAGACTTTATCAAAATTACATTCTTTTTTTCTCAAACGGCAGCAAACGTGTACCTACCACGGAGGTAGAACCATTACGATATTACAATCGCTACGAAATCAATAAAAAAAGTCAAGAATAAAATTAATTAAATCTGATAACCCTAATTCAGTGAACATCTCGCCCGTCGATCCGTGTGCCCGGTGCGTGACAATCGCTCTGACAACCCTGGGTGAATGGACCCGCCAGAAAGAACACAAAGGCCTCGGAGCGGCCCCTGATATGGATTAACTTCCTATACATGTATCGGCCATTCATAATGACAGTGAAGTGTTAAGACTCTTTTGTATCATTAAGAACGCCTTTTGAAATGTATATTTTGTAGTTGAAAAGAATGTGGCTAGGGTCAATCAATAGTTTTCAGGTTTGAATTATTTTTACGTAGCTATAGACCTATGGTTCAAAGATCTTTTTAGTAAATTTTTACAATTGGAAAAAGGAACGAATTGATTTTAGACCTCTGTTTTTAGGCATAAGCTCATAATATGGACATTCGAAAAGTGACAATGTTCTTTCTATTTTACCGCCAATCTGCTTTGTGCGTTCATTGTTTAGTTTCACTTCGGATAGTAGTATCGTCTGAGTTGCTGTCATTTTAGGGTCTTATGACAAAGCCTTGGGATGAGGTGCACAATTTAGAATAATATGAGAGTTATTACAAGATAGAATGTATGAGAATGTCTCGGACATTAAGTCCGCCTATATACTTCTCTGCATATAAAGTGTAAAATACGTAAGATGGTCACGTCTCAAGTATTACATAAGGCACCGACTTCTCTCATCAATTATAGAAAAAATGCATACCTACCATGCATACCTAGGCATTATTATAGACCGAAGAAGGAAATCTACGGAATTTTATAAACGGAGAAACGTTAATCCACAGACAATTAATCTAATTCTCCGAAACCAAAAACAACTATATTTAAGGTACATTTTAAAGGTCATTAGCGATCATTTACTGTGACCGCACATTTCAGAGGCACGATTTGAATGTTTTGGCCTTATCAAACCGTCATTACGGCCTCACAAAATGTCGTCTATAAACAAAAAGCATTTCGGACGCCTATTTAACTGGAACTCAGCCTTCGGAATGACAATGTTTGGGACAAAAACTGGCGGCCTCGACCGCATCAAATTACCCTCTGGAGAACTTTTGGACGAGACGTGACGTGTACGACACGATACAGTTATAACAATAGATTTGTTTGATCGTACTGTGATTTGAATTTAATTAAACTTGCAAAACGAACTTTAATTATAGCTACTTATAATTCAAATCCATATATCTCTCAAAATAAAAAGTATTTAAACAGAGCTAACAAACATCAAGCTAACCGTTTGAATGATCATTAGGAGGTAGCTATCAAAAGCCTCGTCTATTAACTAATAGAGTGTAGATTAACATTAGTCTTCCGATAATGTTGGCAAAATTCTCGACCTTATTTATTATATTAATCTTAGTTTAATTTTACCGTATTTTATCGTTAAGTAATCGTGTCGTGAGATATAAACGACTATCAAGCCGGCGAATCAGAGGACATAGCGGGCTAATTATTTTTTTAGTGCCGCCAAAGTTTGGCTTGTTTTGATGACACATAATAGCCATAAAATGCATCCTGTCGCCGCGTGGGATAATTTCTTACGAGATAAACACCGCTGGCTTATTAGCTGTTTGATGTATGGCTTCTTATACCGATTTTGGTATGTAACAGTAATTGCGGGGCTAAAATTGCAGGACAAAGTTTTATTGTCCTGCATGTAACCGTAGTTCTAGTTAACTTTTTTATTCCCATAAGGCGTAAACATATGTTAAGTATGCAGATAGAGCTTTCTTATTTTTTTTTCGATTGTCACATCTTTTCGTGTAAGACATATTTCATTATTTTTCTACCCATAATGCATGCAATGTAGAGTCGACGCAACTCACATTTTTCAACAGTATAAAAATGTTGTGTGGGAAGCTTGTCGGAAACTGTGCTAAAAGTTACAAATGCATGTCACCAAGATCCCAGATTTGTCAAAAATGATAACAATCGTCAGCACCGGCTTATTGAGTTATCCCAGCGTGCAACTTTGTAACCCGATATTTTGTCCACTGAACGTGATCTCTGGCTATACTGGTTCCGAAGCCACATAGCGCGGTTATGCAAAAAATACACCGAGATAATAGCAGGAAATTGTAAAATGAATGACATTGGCGGATAAACGATATTTAAAGCTATTTTACGATATTCTTGTTTTTATCAGAAATGTTTATCTGGAGTTAGGATCTGGAATTCCGAGGGACGGCATAATATGTGTCAAATACAGCGAAGGTGCGTCGCGAGTGGAGTCGACGGAGCACGCCAGAATGCCAATGTCGAGGATATTAAAAGGCAATATCTCTTGAGCGGGCGGCGAGCTGCCCGCACGCTACCAACTTGTTCGACAACATGCTGTATCACATATTGGTGGTTGTATATGTATTTGTGATAATGAGTTTTGTTATTCTAAATTTGTACCGGATTTCATTCGGATATATTTTCTATTGAGCTTGTTCATTGTTTGTTGTGTAAATGAATGCTTTTTTTCCATATTTATATATTTATCGTTATTATTGCTTACCTAAGTCGAGCAGTATTCAGTGACATTAATCAGTTGCGGTTACCTACACGGCTCACAAAACGGGAAGGACTTCCTGCAGTCGACATAGATGGTGGGACATTAATAAAACATGAAGGATTTACAATTATATGAAATCAATGTATAGTAAACCAAGAATATTAAACCAAATTGCAAATAATATTTCAACATTAAATCATACCAACCAAATTTGTATAATCCTTTTATATTTTTAATTAATTTTAGTAACTCAACACATACCCAACAAGTTGTCGAACACATGTAAAGTTTGGAGGGTTCTTTAATACCTCAGTGGTCTCCTCACGGGAGCGGCCCAGTCGTCTCTAATGACTCGTAATTACGCCGCCAGTAATGGACGCCGTAATGGCGGTCCGCCACAAAGACCGATGCCTCCATTTTGTTTTTTGCTTTTTTTACGTTCAATGGCGATGATGTTGAAGCGTTCTGCGTTCCGATTGAGCGAACAAAGTTTTTCATTTGGTAATGTAATGTGTGAAGTGTTTTTTGTTGGTTTGATAATGTTTTTGTGTTTAATTCAGCGTGAATGTGACGGAGTTTACTTAACAGTTCTTTGTATATAGTATTATTTTTCACTGAAGAAATTTTACTCTAACACTTTTTCTATCTAAAGAAAAGTTCAGAAATGAAGTATTCATTATTTTCCATTATAATATTATGTTTTACGTGAAGCAAAACCTATTAACTCTTCCTATAAGTAAAGTAATAAGCCAACACTAGTAATAAATTATAACTCGTGAGAAACTGATAATAAACCAATCATAGACCTATTTTTTATAATAAAACGTGTCAATTTATTTCACCTATAACACAACTCATCTCATTAAAAACTCTATTACATTTTGCATTGGCTAATCAAATCACACATAATAATAACTGCAGCCGTAATTCAAAGTAATTTCGAACGTTGATTAAAATTATAAATATGTTTTTTGAATAAAACTAATTTTCTACGAAGTTGCGTGAAATGGAACGCAGCGGTCCGCCCCTAGATGCCGCGCTGGGCCGCGCCACTCTCAGTCCGCTGTCCGACGATGATTTCGATATTTTTTGTGGGCACGTTTGATTACGGTGCGCGGTTGATTGTGCTGGCCCGTCTGCCCCCAGTATTAAAGTATATTAGTTGAATTTCATCATGTTTCACGCTATGGATTCACGCGATTCGTTTTTTTTATAATTCAAATCTTCCGCCGGCCATTGTTGGATATTATGTTGAAAATATTACTTTGAATTATATGAGTTTTTATTATCCGTGGTACATTGGGTACTTTAATGTTCCTTTTTTAAATTAACCCTGCATTGATGTCAGATTTCTCTTTCAACTGCGTAAAGGTTTAATGCATGATTCATTCTTTATTCAGTGCTTAGTCTATCTAGTTCTAGAGAGCTAAGCGATTTAAACCTCTGTAGAGTGGTCATCAGAAGGATAGTCATAAAACATTAGTTCTGATGGAAGACATTAGAAATAATAAAATCTAGACCAACAAGGTACCTATAAGGGTGTCTTCATTTACTTAACATGTAATAAGTTTAATGAATTGAAATTTGAGCAATTGCTTCTCACGAGAAATAAGTCTACAACTCTACCTACAAAACTCTCTTTTATACTTGCTTAATAATTAAACAACTAGGATTGTAGTAAAGTCACTCATGGACCCTAGAAAAAACAACTTACTAATACGCATAACGCGTTACATCAATAGGAGTGGGTAGAGACTATGTATTTTCGCGTCATACGTGTAATCTGGACACATCTATTTCCTTTCAGATACTTTTGTTTATCTTTTTATAGATATTATTTTATGATACTCTTGACTAGTACTTTATTTAGAATTCTAAAATGATGTCAGTTGCAAAGTCCCAATGCTGAACACGGGTCTCATCTATTACTGAGAGAGATTAGGCCTTAGTCCGACACCCTGGCTTAGTGCGGGCAGTCTTCACATACATTCAATTTTTATAGAGAACTTTTCAGATATTTATGATTCCTCAGTGTATCTGATTACCTTCTAATAATCCACCAAACCCGCAAACTATCTACCAATCAGACATTAAACGGTATATTTAGCCCAACGTATTTTTCGCAACGCAATCCCTAAAATGTTCCCATTTTAGGTCATAAAAAACTTTTTGTCCGATGGCTTAGGGTTTATAAGTATCAGAATTCACAAAAGACGCGCACTGCTCCGGGAATCGTGCCCGCGACCTTTTAGCAGACCACCCACCTACAATGTTATCTCTAATCTAATCTTAGACTAACATTATGATAGGAAACTCATAAATTTGATACATTTTCAAACCTATTAATGCTCATAATTTCTGATACCTACGTTTTGGTGTTATTTAGTATAATGATAATCTTAGATATTGAAATATAACTATTTTGCGGAATTTATCACGGTTTTTTATATTATAATTCATTTCTTTTATATTATAATTTGCCCTGTGACCACGAAGCCTGCAAAGTCTTCAAAACGTCGGCAGAAAGTTAATTTAAAAAACCGCAATACAATGCGCAAAATATTTTTATTATTTCATATTCAATGTATTAGTTCGTTTTTTTTAAATAACATATGTCGTGAAACAAGTATGCCGGTCACTTGACGGCTATTATATGATCTTCGCTGACAATAAACCTTCACAACCACAAAATAATGTTAGATGCACCGCTGTCTTTAAAGGAAGGGGGTTAAGATCGAGGAAATTGCATCAGTTGGTGATTGCATTCTCTGATACCATACAAAGTGCAACAGGAAGATGTGACTTTACACTCGTACCTATGAGCTAGTCGTGCCCTGATCAGGTTGGGCTAATTATCCTTTAGAGCTATAGATAAATATGTATACCCCGTAACAACTTTAAGAATACTTCAATACAGTAACATTACTCGTAAACCATAAGTCCAAATACGTTTCCAGCACAACCACGTCGATTAGTTTCCCATCGCGGCAAAAACGGCTTCCATAACCTCAAATTATTTAAGCCGATATCGACATTAAACTCACTGAGAGATGGTTTTTATCGCTCACAAAAAATGTGCCCGCGTCATCGTGTTCAACACGAAATTTATAGGATTTCGTTAGTGCTGGATTGGACTTGTGTATTTTAGCGAAGGATGGAAATTATATATTTTTTTTGTAAATTGTTAAAGGTGTTAGTAATGTAATGTAATTTTTTTTGTAAAGCATGCTTTTAATGTTAGTAATATTTAACCATCTAATACAATAAAATACCCTTAAATACTCTTTAAATAACATAGGTTGTTTAAAGAGTATTTTATTAAATAGGTAAATGTGGTTTACTAGGCTAGAAGTGTGAACTGTATATATGGATATTGTAAGTAGACAATGCATTATAACAGAATAATTGAAGTAATTGACTAAAATATAATAATACAAACACACGAGTTGAGAACTTCCTCCTAATTAGAAGTTTAAAATTACAAAGTACAAGTAAATATTTTTAAAATGGACTACGAAACATTTTCAAGCAAAACTAAATTTCTGCAATTCTTGGCGGTGCACACAGTGCCGCCCGACAAGCTTTTTAATAAAAATCTTGCCCATCCGACTAATTTACTTAAACTTCGCAGGACTTCAGCTCTTAATTGTAATTTCCTATGACATTATTTTCCCATTCTCTGTGCTCAAAAGCCATTAGCTAACTTTGGAGAGCTCTGTTGGGACATGAGTTAGGAATATTTAATGGTAGCAGTAAAGATTTATTGTAAAAGGTTTAATTTGGACCGTTATGGTGAGAGTGCATAGTTATATTATGCAATTATAAATTATACGTGATTATCAAATTATTATAAGTATTAGAAATAGCATAATATCAGTATCTCTAAATAAACTCGCGAAAGTCATAAAAATCATTTTATATAATAAAACTACTAATCCAACCTTAAGCAATCTAAGCAGACGGATACAAAAAGTAAAATTGAAGTATATTCATTAGTCGCCGCTGCAAGCGCAGGCGGTGCGGCGCGGGCGCAGTCTATCATTACGAGTTTTGTTTTAAAAATGGTCTAATTATTCACATCTCGCCTCTATTCCTATTCAAATCGACTATTGTACCGCATTAATTATACTATTTGATTGGCTTTTGAGTTGTGATATGTGAAGCAACATTTGTAAGTTAATGAAGGTTTATGTTCTTGAATGTAGGCCGATTTTCTCGATTGCTAAATTTATTTTTTTAAAAGTATATTCGTTAAGCCTGGTTTACGTAGATTACATAAAATCGTTTCAAAAGTACCTACTTAACATTGTTTACGCAGATTTAAAGACTAAAATCCGAATTATCTCACAAGAAAATAACATAAATATAGCAATAATATCAACATTTATAACTAAATGAAATCATTCCGGTACACGTATAAGCATTACCTACATTTTATCTTTGTGGTCAATTAAAACGAAATTCCGATGGTTATAAATGTTAATACTGCGTTATCATAACTTTTATTCACAATTTTGACGGCGGCATTCTTAATTAACCCAGAATAAGGTTTTATGGCTCATTTACGAGCCACAAAGGTTCGCAGTTGTAATTTCTTATACTGTCTGTGGATAATCGAACTCGGCTTGATTCAATGCGATAAAGTTTGAAACTTGTTTTGGCATTAGGGCTGTCTTGATCAGGGTTCAACTGTAGCCAATATTTCTGGCTCGTCTGAAGTTAGTCGCAAACGCGACGCCATTTGCAGCTATATTATTTTTATGTAAAGGTTACTATTGCAGGTGGGTTAAAAAGATTGGCGAGTTATTATTATTAGGATAATTAACTCAGGAGACTTATAAGTCGTACTTTATTAATCAATATTAAACTGTGGGATTATTAACCAATTTGTAGTCATAATAACAAAATGACATTTGAAATGTGTAATAAATGCCTTTGCTATTAACATCCCGAATAAATAAGTTGAAACTCGAACATAAAACTTAAAGCGACCAATTTAAAAACACGACCACAGAATTCCGCCAACATGCCCATTCCGCCAACCCAATTACGCAACCGCGGTACACATTTTATTACATCTGCTCGGAGATGAAAAAAGCCAAAATAACATCTATCTTTATTACGATCATAATAGTGACCGGTCCGGAATCGAACCGGGCGGCGCACGGCTCGCGCGAATTGATTCGACACACCGCTGCGCAGAACAAATTGCGTTCTTGGATGCGCAACGAAAAAACCGGTAGGTAAGGCCTCGGGTGCCAGTTTTATTTCTACACTCAATGAGAAATATCAAAATAATATGTGCTGACAAAAGAACATCGTTTTTTTTTTTCATTTTTAGAATTGCGTCGCGTTAGTAGTCAGTTGTGTCGTATTTTTTTGCTAAGCAATGTTACTATATGGTAACATTACATTAGACTGAATATCTCCTTTACAAAGGAATTGTTAATCAGCGAATTTCGTCATGTTCATTGTTAAATTTAATTACTAACTCAATACAATTATTTTATTTTGGTTACACTTCAACACATTTGATACAATGCTAACGGAACCAAAAACATAATTACATACACTAAAATCTAGAATTACTAAAAGATTATTAATAAATCTTTCGCGGCACATGATAAAGTCATATAGGTTGTCACATAAACAACTTTACAAGATAACTTTATTGTCAAAACTTTTTAGTGTAACATTTAATTTTAATATAATAGCAATAATCTTAACATTTTAATCCCATTTGCGGGCAATAAATAATAGAATTGAAAAACCACTGGTCTTATAATGGCGGATTTAAGAGAAAAAAACGTTCAAATGTATTTCTGAGAGCAATTTAATTAACATAAACAAAGGAAACGCTGATGTCTCTTATCTTAATTCTAATGCGTCTGATCCAAAATCATCGATTTAATCGCGGGTTAGTTGAACCGTATAATATCTACTTATGTTAATTAACTTGTTACTTAAAATTTAAGAAAGAGGGCTTTGGTAGCGATGATTCGTGATAGAGTCTCGTTGTGGTCAGTTTGGGTTTTGAACTGGGTTGATACCACAATATTTTATAGAAAAATTGATGAAACAGATTAAACTAAACTTGATAATATATTTGCTGCATTTGGACTCATTGCATTTCCTTGAGTAAAATGAATGAAATTTTCTTGAATATGTTGAATGTGTATTAAATTATGTAACTGCTTTTCATTCGTCTAATTTATTAAAAGTGATAACTTCACCTTTTTTACTATTATTTTTGTATATTTATAACGAATATTGAATGAATGTTGCGTTTAATTCTTACAAAAAACAACCAAAACTTCTACATAGTATGTTTTTATGACTCCTTCTTTACGGAAGAGAATGCACAATCGTTGTTTCTTACGAACCGCATGTTAACACAGAGAGCGTCAATTGCGACGAACGCTTCCTTCAGCAACCAGTTGCTTGTTTTATTGTTCATTACATATACAGTGAAAGTTGCTTTGAATGATCAACATTTTGTATTATTTTGCAATTCAGATTTGTAGTCGTCTTTTTTCATAAAGTTAAATTGGCGTATGTCTGGTTTTTTTGTTATGGTTTCGTCCTAATATATTCGTTAGTTAGATTGTAGAACATGGGATTGAATAAAGCTATAGAAATAGACACGCTATCGTATTACTTCGCTGCTGACCTCTGTGACTACAAGCGCTAACTTATACAATACATGAAGACAAAACTCATAGTTTTCATCCAAGCGTCCGTTAGTACATGAAACACGTATAAGCATAACAACAAAAAGGTGTTCGTGCTATCTAAATAATAGGTAATAAATAATAGAAAGTTATTATTGTGGTAGGCGCCAGGAGGGAGCGGGGCGTGGGAGACGCATGGGGGAGTGCGGGCACGCTAATGTATGCTCAATAGATGCTTGATCATACACCTTGAGTGCGCAGCGTCAGTCTTCTAGAGACGGGCTCAACTCATCGATAATTGGGAAGTAGATTAAGCAACAGATTCACAACTTCTGAGGAAATGCTCGTCACATAAATGTATAAGCCAACCAAATGTAACGTCACTTTAGCGCATAAATTAGGATCTGTGCTCCCAAATTAATGGTAATAAAATGTGTGCTATTTTCTTTAATTGGTTAATGTAACATAAATTTAGTTTGTTTGAAACTTGTGAAACACGCCTTAAGAGCCTTAATATTCAAGATGTGTGGTATATAATTCCATAAACATGGTTTAACCTTTCCTATTCTTAACTCTTTAAAAGATTTGACAAAAAGACGAACATAGAAATCAGTGGCGAATAATGAATTTTTAGTAGAGCTGTAAAAATAAATATGTAATAGAGATTAACCAAATATTTATTCGCGTAATGGAAAATATGTTAAAAATAAAGTTTTTATGCGCACAGTTTTTTTTTCTAATAATTATATAAATTTCATAAGAGATTATAAAATACATAATTGATAAATACAATCCTTAATAAATCCATGTCGATAAATGTTACCATCTCTACCGCCAGAGGGCGAGTCCATTACTCTTTGTCGACATAATACCGACGTCAGGTATATTTCTGCTACTATAATGTTCATTGTAAAACATTGTGTAAGTTTGGTTATCTATAGTCATCTTCGTGTCCAATAACATGTAATTTAGATAGAGATTTTAGTGAATTTATTTCAGTATCTTTTTGGCGGGAAAATAATAATGGAGAAATCGAATAAAGAACGGTCGATTTTGAAAAAATATGATACAGTTTTAATTTTATCTTGTACATTTTGTATACAACTAATTTAAATAATGTTGTTATTGTGACTATAAGCTTCTTTGAGTAGACGTATAATAAGCAATAGCTTTCTGTCTATAGCATAGTTTTTTTTAATTTATTCCACTTTAATGATGTCACTCATAGCTAAAATAGCACATAAAATTAAAGAATCTGTTTTTATATTTTATTACGTATAAGTATATACCTAAATTTCATAATCTATGCCTGATTTAATTTTAAGTATCTCAAAAGTAAAATCGACTAACCACAAAAAGTAAATTTATTATAAAATGGATACAATCAAGCCTTCAGGCTGCAAGCCCAGGTGCATTCTAAATGTTATCTTGAAATATTTATAACGTAAATAAAGTGCAAACTAAGGGTCCGTGCAGATGGCGTTTTTGTTCGCGCCGACCACGCATTCTCTCTGCGCGTTTTCGGCGTGATCACTTATATGTATATTTTAATTTAAGATTGTCTAAAGTTCTATTAAATATTTTAAATTAAATTTCACAAGGTATATTAGAGACAGTGTTAAGTATGTACCTATCAATATGAATTCTGTTCATTCTTATTTGTTTTCTAATAACAGAGTTAAGACAAAACCTTATTAAAAAATTAAAATTACATATCAGTTTGTTCACAAATTAGGCAAATTATATAAAAATTGATGATAAAAGTACACAGTTCTGGATAACAACGCGTTGAATGCGCGTTTTATTTGCGTTTTGCGCGCGCAGTCATGTATAAAATTACCAGTCTGTATGGACCCTAAGTGCGGTGACGGCGGTGCGCGATCTGTCTGAACGCATTAGCTCTTAGATGTCGAAGCTCAGTATTAAACTTTTACGATTCCACAATAAAAAGGTTTGTACCGAATGTTCAACTGTTTAGGAGCTGCACATTTTTGTGTCTTCTTGTCCATAAGAGGATAGAGGAAAAACTATCTCTTATAGTAAGGCGATAAAAAAATTAAGTATTGTAGTACGATTTAAATCAATAAAAAAATTAAGTAGTATTTCAATAAATGAAGATATTATGAGGCATCATGGCAGGAGTTAGATTTTATCGTTGGGCGAAATAATTTCCTCACATAACTTGTCTATTATGTGGACAGTATAGCTTATTCGACGGTTGTTATCATTATGCCGGCCGGGCCTGTTTTGTAGTAAACTAGAAAATGCTCTCACAAAATCTATAGAATTTTAAAATGATGCCCCTAGACGAGTATTTTATAGAAAATAATTTCATCAAAGGCGTTTATCATTATACAGATGCATTAACAATATAATTATAATTTTTTGTCCTGTTGTAATTCTACAAAACAGTTGATCGAACGCAATTAGCTCAATTAGCGATAGTTATTGCATTGTTCGTTTTAAATGCTAAGTAATTATAGCGGTTCGACGTAAGTAATTAAGATCGTTTGTATGGAGTTTAGATGGTTTTGCGTACCGAAATTATATTGATAATTATACACGTTTACGCCAAAATGTACTCTATTTACATATAATTACGGTTTATGGAGTATGTTAGTAAAAAAACAATGTATATCGATAGCTTATTTAGATATTTTTTAAAGCGAAAGGTTGAAATGTCATAATTACAAAACATAATATATTTAAGGTGTATATTCACTATATTTCTATGTTCCGTGATCATAATATTTAAATAATATACATACAGAACATATTAACGAAAGTCGACATGATTTATTAACGATTAAATCTAAGGAGAGTTAAGAGACTCATTTCACATAGTTATAATTTTGTTATATCTAATTTTTTGACTTAGTTTTGCAACCTAATGTATATTAAACCGCCTTATTACAAATAGATACCTCAGTACTTAAATTAAGATTTAAAAGTCTAGGTTTGTTATGGTATTAAATTTAGTTATCGGACTAAAATTCATTCTTATTACTAATCCGAGACCAACCGAGGCTAATCCGAAGATAGTCTCTGGTTTAATTAGTATCCACAGATTATAATAAAAAAAATAATGTGTTATAGTGTTTAATGTTATTCCTTATAACTACACATATATTCGCATCCAAGGACATTAATAAACAGTTAATATTCGCCAGCTTTTCAATTGTATATCGTAGCGCGGGACACCGCAGCTGCCGGCTTAGGCGGTGGGTACAAAGGCTCGGTCCATAATCGAATTGATTCGTTAATTGCTTGGTTTATCTGCAGCCGCCATTAGCCCGCCGTCCCACGCTGCCCGTATAATTGCTATCTCTTACGACCCGTTACGAATCAGAATCAAACCTCGTTTGAATTTACTTCATCAAAACTAATTTGTGTTCTGTGTTCAATGTTAGGGATTTCATAAGATTTATCAAATATCGTCTAGTTTCTGTTCAAAATGGCGGGTGTGTGTAATACATTGTTGATAAATACAATGATTCGAAGATAAATTCGAATAACGTAAGAGTTACATTCTTTCGTTCACCAAAATTATCCCGACTACCCCGGAAATACACTGAGAGACCCTGAACCAACGCACCCATTGACTTTTTTTTATTATTTTGTAAGGCGAGACTAGCTTACCATTCGCCTGATGGTAAGCGATACGACCGCCCATCAGTAGAAACACCATCCAACACCTTGAAATACAAAGTATTGTTCGGTATTCCACTGCGCTCGCTATCCTGAGACATGAGATGTTAAGTCTCATTATGTCCAGTAGTTACTCTGGCTACAATATTCTTCAAACCGGAACACAACTATGACTACACACAACTGCTTGGCGGCAGATATAGACATTGCGGTGGTACCTACCCAGGCGGACTCTCACATATAATAGCTTACCACTAGTGACGTAATTAAATAAACGATGAACTCACCAGTATTTCTACTACATATTACCTACTCTATTTCATGCCATTACGACATAATTTTATTCGGTATATTGTGGAACAAAATATGTCGAATATTCTCCTGCTAGCAATTAATACTAGACGATATTAAATTCCACACATTTCCTATTAAGTTTCTTATTACTCTGAGAAGGCAGTAATCAGATACTAAAACGCTTCCGTGATTTGATAAGCTCGCGTAACCTTGATCGTGCGTTTAGATAGTGAAACGAAGGAAATAGTAGATATTAATTTATAACTGGACTCTAGTTATCGGTCCATCGGTTTCTTGATGAACTTGCGGAAAGAAATTCAGATCCGTCATTCAATGAATTTCTAATAGGAAGTCGAAAATTAATCGATGCATATTATGTGTTGAGTAAAATATGTACATACATTGACGTATATTCTATAGACACGAACGTCCATATCAACTGTTTGTTCTAAATCTGAACAAAAATGGCAACCAAAACCACTATTATAATTTATTTATTCACTTGAACAATAAATAATTTTACTCATTTGACTACTATTTTTTATTCAAATTCAAGTTTACACTTAGAATCGAGTTCTTATAACATAAGCGACACTCCGTACACAACCACAACATGTCAATATTGACCATACTAATCAGTTTGAATGGATTGCAGTTCAATTCAGTTGAACACAGTGAATGTTCAGAACGCCAAATCTAGTATATAGTACATATATATATATCGATGGGTACATATTATTACAATATAATGTAGAACTCAGCAGCAAGACATCGTTCGCATGTCATATTTCAGTACTTAAGTAATGAGAGACGTTGCTCAGAATTAGTGTTTCGGTCCGCACAAGCGGAGACGTTCCCTTACGAACTTTTAGTATTATTTGCATATAAATTCAACATTATATAGATTATTATGGAAATATACTTCTTTTTATTTTAAACTAGGTGTTACTCGCGGTTTCGCTCGTGTAACAAGCCTTTCCCTTTACAAAAGTCTCTAAAACACTGTACGACGCCAGCGTCATCTATATAAACACCTGATTAAAAAGGTCCATAATTTCCTATGAGAGCCAATTACCGGGATAAAAAGTAGCTTATGTGTTAATCCAGCAGATGGTCTACTCGAATGCTGAATATCATTCAAATCTGTTAAGTTGTTTCTGCGTTTACTTCTAACAAATATAACATTTATATTTTTTTCACATTTATAGCATTAATAAGATATGATATAATTCAAATTACTATTAAATGACAGATATTGACAACTTCTTACCGAGAGGCGCGAAACACTACACTATAACACTAATAGTCTCTTTAGCAACATCAGCCACATAACTGTTACAACAAAAATTATAAAACGTCGTCTTGACCTATATGGAACTGCCATTACACATACCTAATTTCTAAGTATGACACCCTTATTAGCAGCCACTAATAACGTTTGAAACATCCAACACAAAACATAAGTTTTGATATAATGTGCTGCGCGGGCGAGACTGCGGTTCAAGCAACATTCTGATATGTCGGAGGACGAAGCGTGCAGATCTCTGGGATTATTTACTTCTTTTTGGAGTTCCTTGTGATATGATTAGGACCGTGCCGGCATAATTGTGGCGATCTTTGAAGGACATACCGTTTTTTATTTATAACAGATGAATAGGTCCGACGTGATGCATTAGAATCGAAATTTAAATTAACTTTATTATCAAAAAGGTTTATCTAATTGTCAATGAAATTATGACTACGTTGCCGATCTAAGAATTTAGATTTTAAAGACGAAGAACATTTTGACATGCAGTCGTCAAGGTATTTTCTCTCATATCAAACTATATAAAATTCGAATCATTAAGCTTACCTTTATATACAAAACCGTATCACTAACTTCACAATAATTTGCCATAATTAATAGCCGCGGGGGGAAGGGCGTTACACTGGACCTGGCTGAACCCCACAATTAATCGCAATTATGCTATCATTAAACAATTGTTTTTCCATGCGATGCAATTTGTCACGCAGCGAGATGCTCCGGCGCACGCATGGGTAGGAGGGGGTAATTGCCCCAGTTAATTGAGACCAAGATAGATGGACATTAAATGTTCTTTGAAACACCGACATTGCAAACAACATTATTGTCATTTTAAAATGGACTATAACATATGATTAACGTAAAAGGTAACGTAGCGTATATGCAGGAATTAAGGTGCCATCGTTTTGTCTATTTTTGTTGTCAAGCGTGTGTGTTCTGGTTTTAAGACGGTGCATGTATGTACATGGTGTTGTGCGACTAGTATAACCTATATTATTATATTATATAGTTAGGTAGTTTCGATAATCTAAATAATAATTATTTTGTATTTTTTTCTTAAAAACTATATTGAACAAATGCGTCTGTCGGCACAAGGTAAAAGTTAATACCGCGGTTAATGAGTTGAGATCTAATAACTAAATCCTTCCATTATGCATTTTAATGATGCAATTAGCGCAATAGACCTTTCTTTTAAACAATACATTTTGAAAACAATAGATTTACAACAAAAGGATTGAGCAACTATTGTTAAACTATAAAGAAACCGTAACAAAGTATTTTAAGCATTTTTCTCGAAAGGGTGGATTTTATACAATTTAATTATGGGCTGGTTTTATGAGGTAAGAGCATTAGAGTTTAAATCCGGTTGAGTTATAACGCATAGGGCAAAAAAACAATTATTATTTTTCATTGAATGAATAGATCATAGAAAAGGAAGGTAAAATTTAATTTTAAAAAGCAATAACCTTGTTTAATTGAAGTTTTTTTTATTATGTCTTCGATGTAACTGACGTATAAAGCATTATTTGAAAAGAAATGTGTTTTCCTTCTATAGATACACAGTAATAGTTACATTTGAACATTTAATAGATACTTCACACTAACATTAACAATAACATACGATGTAACTACAATAACCTCACTCTAAAATCACAACACAGTGAGATCTCAACAAAAAATGAACATGGAGTTATAGAAATACCTCAAGCTAGCGGGTAATAAAAATGTGTGAATTGTCGGCTCTCGGTGGAACGGTAAGGATTTCTCGGGTGTCTACAGGAAGCGATAATAGCGCCGCCAAAATAAAGCCGACCCATCGCGCCAACACTCTAACTCTATACTGCGCGCGACTGACCTATGTGCGATCTTTACCGCGATTCAACAGATTTTTATTTATTTGTAATTAGCTATGCCCGCGGTTTTGCCCGCGTGGTAATCAGTGTCTCACAAAAATTTTCTCGCGTAAATCCAAACCCACGAGATTTTTAGAACCCTTCTTTTTTAGAAACCCTCTTCAACAGTAATCGTTATATTTCAGTAAATTTACATCAAACCATTATGTAGTATTAACCTAAACCTGCCTCAGAAATATTACTATCTTTTTGTAAAAACCGTTCATAAATCCGTTTAGTAGATTTTGAGAAAATCGATCACACAAACGGATAGTTTTTGGGGACTTTGTTTTATAATATATAGATGTGAGTTTACATTGTAAATAATATGTTGAAATATTTGTTACCAGTATGTTGTTTTTATTCCATTATTGTACTGATTTTTTTTTGCAAATGAGCTAGCGGTCTGTCCGATGATAAGCAACACCCACCGCCCATGGGCTTATGCTGGGTTGGCCCAGGCGCTACCTACTCAGACTTTTGAATTATTTCTCCACTACAAATTTAGTTTTAGTAATATGTTATACTTAAAGTTTAAGTGGAGTATTAATATTATTTTAAAAACATTCTTCATATAATACGGGAATTTAAAAGTTACTTCCTTTTATTTCTGTTATAGGATACCACTAGAGACAAAATTCTATGTGGTCATTTACGATAAAGCGAAATGAGTACGATAGATGTAACAGATACAAAAAAGCGAAACTAACAAATCGAGACGACAGCAAAAGAAGAGAAAGTCACTCATAAAAGTAACTAGAGAAGGGTTGCATTATAACGGGTTGAACCTCGTTTAAACCGCGCTGTCCGTGTGGGCACCGGCCCGGTGTAAACTTAACCGACGGAGCGCGTGCATCAAAGGCGCCGCCGCTCTTTGTGCCGCCCGCCCATTGTCTCACACATGTTGTTTTAATACACTTAATTTCGTGTTGTCATGTTAAAAGTTTATTATTCACACTTAATCCCGGCACACTATTTTGAACTCTATTGCATTTAAACACAGTAACAAATATGTTGTTGATCTCAAATTAACACGTATTTTATTGGAAGTTTTTTTTATGTGACGAGTGATTCAAGTTGTCGAGTGTTGGGTCTCTATGTAGAGACAAGTTTTAATTTACTTTTTTAAGTCGTAATACTTTATAGCGGAAGTGTTAAAAGGTTTCTAAATACATTGTAATACGAGTTGTCGCTATTTGAAGTTCATGCTAGTGAAGTCAAAACAAAGAGGAACGTACCCGACGTTCCTCTTTGTTTTGTTGGTGGTCTTGTCTCGTACATAAAGGAAGATAGTTTTATTGAATTTTATAATCAACCCTAAATGTATATAAAATCTGTATTATACACGAACACAGGATATAACACCACCAAGCAGAATCGAATCAAGAATCATTGTGATCACCCAGCAGCACAAACAAATATTTCAATAGATCTTGAAGAAGATTTATGTGCGATTTAGAATTATTAATTATTATAACACAAAGACATTATAGCCATTTTTCATATACCATGCAAGCTGTTTATGCCTGAGTGTAAGGTTGTTTTAATTTTCTACCCGACTCCAAAAAAGAGAGGCTAACTATACGTCGTCAAGCGAGCCTACATCTATGTTGGGCGCAAATTCCTGACGCAGGACTAATACTGAGCAGTTTAAATATCACTTTACTTGAACAAGGATTCGAACCCGGGACTTCAAAGCCGTGTCGTGCCGCGCACGTAACTTCGCTACTGAAACAGTCAACGATACATAGGTCATGTATATACATAATGTAACAATTCGACAAGTCTGTCCGGTCTTGTGTGGCGTCTCGGATTCTATACCACAGTGCGGTAACAAAAGGCTTTGTGTTAAACCTGTTTTATTTACCGTGACACTGGATAACTCATTTATACGATGAAAGGCTAGGAGGTCGGAAATGGTATCTGAGACTTTAGATATTTACGATAGTGTTTATAGTTTTCATTTGGATTCATTTGATATTAAATTTTGGACAATGATTTCTTATGTTTCTCTGCGAATGTTAGAAATCAAAATATTTTTTCGGATTTTATCGCCGGTATTATTTCTCGAAACGTCGGGAGAAAATCAAAGTATAAAAGCCACGATATCAAGAAACTGTTTATTTCAAATTTTTGAATGAAATTAAGACATGAAAAATTCAAATTGATATTGGACATAGCTGACGTTAAGTTCCAGGCTATGTTAATTTTTGTATGTATTTATAGGTATAGCCTAATTTTTTATTAGTAAATACATAATAATAATCAGAACACGCTAGGCAGTGGATGTATTTTGAATTTAACATCGCAGTGGAATCCACCCAAACAGCCATAAGTGATCACCCATATACAATTGTCTGGTATTATCGCCTTTATGATACAAGGAACTTCTGTATCTGATTAAAGATGGGACTGGCCTATGAGTGTACCGCAAGCTCCCGTCAATGAATAATGCAGTGACGACTGTCGAGCGCAGGTTCTCGACAGCGCCACATTTGAATTACAAAATAAGGTCAGGGTAACAGGAGCATTATTCATGTTAATATCCTTCTGTGGATACTTATAGAGTTTAGCCCGTGACTCTGTCTATGTTTTTTTCCTTTATTGTATTAACTAGGTTCTTAGCAGTCTATTACAATCTAGGCTGAAAAACTAATAAGCAATACAATTCTAACTTCTTATTATAATATTATAATAGCTGTTCATGTACCTTATTACAAATAAATAAATATTCTAGGTTTTAAGTTTACTGCAACTAATAACACTGTTCTTAGAGTCTGTTAACATAAAAACTATTCTATGTTGAAAATATTTTTAACGAATATTGCAAATACGATTGCTCTTAATGTTAGCAAAACTACAGTGTGACCTTTAAAAAAAAGAGCGTATACATCTAAGGCTAGCACCGCATGTCTATGACCGCTGATATTGCAGATTAAAACGCAGTGATTATATTCTCTTTATTGCAGATGTCCAGGGGCGGCGGTGGTCCTTGCCATCAGGTGAACCGTATGCTCGTTTGCCTCATATAACATAAAAATGTGGCCATATTGACTTCTATAGGGAATTAAATTTCGGACAAATGATTTTAGAAACTATACTCACTATTACATAACTTAGTAAAGGAACTGAAGACCTCGCGGGCCACTTTTAATTTTAGACCAAGTAAGCGATAAACGAACATCATGCACCGCATATTAAACATAGTTACTAAACTTAACAATAACAAAACAAAATTTGTTAATGAATGTTCTATGTCCAGATAATAAAAGTATGTCACACTAGCGCAGTGTCGACCGCGCAGTGGGAGGTTGTTTTGACACCTAATAGCGCAGCGTGCGCCCGCGCAGCTTGATCAAGCTTGTGTCTCTTTTATCATTACTAAATATAATTTGTGTTTCCAACCAATAATCGATATGGAGACAATTTCTTTAAGATTGCGATTGGAAATAAATTGGCTTAGAAAACAAAATATGCGTTTGAATTTTAAGGTAATATTTAAGTGGTAAGTTTTTTAAAAATAATAATGTAGAAATATTTTATCTATACCGTTATTATAACGCAGTTTTATTATAAGTGACAAAGACCATTTAACAAAAACCAACATCTTTTATTATTTATTTGCCCGGATTTAATCTTGATAATTCCATTAATTTAAGGAAGCATCTTGACTATGTTTCAAATTATTAAACGACATGGCGAAATTCGAAACTATATTTGGTAAAACAGAGCAGGAAATTTGTCGTTTCATTAAATTGTAAATTGTACCTTAAAAGGTAAGGAATGTAAACTAGTTCATGTGAACATTCTCTAAGTTCATTAACAGACGACAGTTTTTGTTTGAACTCTAGTTGGTTCGCTGATTAAGCTCACGCACACATACATCATCATCCACGAAGGGGTATGCAGAGACACAACCAGGGCATCCACTTTTCGCCAAGTGTGTTCCATCCCTTGATGTGATGGGGCCGAGCCTATCGCCATATCGGGCTCAAATTTCAGACTCCGAGCTGATACTGAGCAGAAAAACCCAAAGATCACTTTGCCTGACGCGGGATTCGAACCCAGGACCTCGGAGCGCTGTCGTACCGCGCAAGCAGTACAACTACGCCACCGAGGCAGTCGAGGTAAAGTTCACAAAATAATTAAATACATAGTCTTATAAATAAGCACCATATGCCGTCTCACATTGGCATGAATTGCAAAACATTGGGGAAAATAATTGTTAGAGTGATTTCGTACGCCGCCTTCATTAGCTTAATTTGTAACATCAGGCAATTTTGTCACGAACATATTAAAAAAACGTTCAAAAGATTTTCCTTTAACCCTCGTAAGTCATAGACAAATTACCCAGAACTATAGACCACAACGATGTTACAATGTAATTTTGCTTTCAAAGTGGAAGGGCCACGTCGGTTACCGTAAGCCAGGGTTATTTAGACCTCGGGCATTATAGAATTTTGAGCCAGTGAGGTGTTTTTGCGGGTCCCTCCGAGGCGCGTTTGTCATAGTTTTTGCCTCGCCCTAACGACGCTTCGCCGACCGCGCGGCATTCCTATCAAATTATACCGACGGGCTGGGGTGAGTACTATTTGTGAAAATAATAGATAATAATATATAATAATTCACAAAGATTACACACATAATTTTAGAAAAATCAGAGATGTGGGCCCGTGGGTTTTGAACTTACGGACATTCATATCGGTAGTCTGTTCCACATCCAGGCCAGGTTATCGCCGCTTATATCGTGAAAATGGTAGATCCATTTTATTTATATTGGGACATGGGAAATTTATGTTACTTAAGAAAATCTAATATATAAAATTCTCGTGTCACAATGTTTTTCTCCGTACTCCTCCGAAACGGCTTTACCGATTTTTTTTATTATGTCGCATTAAAAAATACATTCAACCCTAAATTTATACCCTTCTATCACCAACCCCTATTTTTTGTAAAAGAAAATGTTAAGGGTAAAACAAAGTCCCCCGCTGCATCTGTCTGCCTGAACGTGTTAAACTCAAAAACTACCCAACGTATTAAGATGAAATTTGGTATGGAACAGTTTGAGACCCTGGGAAGAACATAGGCTCCCGGGAAACTACTACTTTTATAACGGAAAACTTTAGCCTGAAAAACTTTATAACGCGGGCGGAGCCGCGGGCAAAAGCTAGTACAATATAGCAAGCTCGTCTGTATTATGCCGGTATTAGTGCGTTTCTACGAACAGATTATTTAACTAGATAATAGAATTGACAATATAATAATCTAACATCAAGAAAGATGTGACTACGTTATATTCTAAGGACTTCCAAATTAGGACGTGATATCTATATCACGACAAAATATTTAAATTTCTTGAAACTTATATTCTGAAAAGCAACTCTGGTTTGCTTGAATACATAAAATAATATTCGGAAAATGCAACTTCAACATCCATTAATACACAAAATAACAAAATTATTACACAATAATTCAAAATTCTCATATTCCATGAAACTCATGGTCACCGCAATCTTCCAGTGCCGGGTCCCGTTTTTGCCGTCACAGCAAATACATTTAATTGTGTCTGCGACCCCGCGACTCGCCAGCCGCGCGGTAATTGCTCGCCGCCACTCTCACAGTCGCTCTGCCGGCCTGCCACCGCCACCGCCACCGCCGTCGCCGTCGACACCGCCCGACACAGTTCGACACCGCCTGCCACCACGGGAAAATAAAATTGCGAATCGTTTGCGAATTCAGAAGTTAATAATTATAGTGTAGAATGTTCTTGATATGTTTTTGATGGTATGATGGTTATGATAAAATTTAACTTCAGTTAAATAAACTGAAAATGCGTTTTCATTGGTAATGTTCTACGTTTTTTCTTTTTTTGAACAAATTTTGGCTCTACTCGTAACATCCATTTCGTAGAGTAAAAAAATCTGGGGCTCATGGGCTCTCTTTAATACTTGCCACTGATCTGTCATAATAATTCGTATCATGACAGATCATCAGCCTTATGAAGTCTCTATTATTATGCATCAGGTCTCTATTACTACAAAAGGTCATGAGTACACGTCTACAGCACTGAGCTCCGACCACTAGATATATAGCTTCCGTGTATCGTTAAAATAACGGGACCCCAGACCAATCAGTGCTGATGGGCTTTAAACAAAATCTTATTATGGTTAGAACGAAAGCTTGCAAACTAATCTTTTTATGCCGTCTCATTTTACTGTCGATATAACAGCAACATTCACAATATTTTTTACGATTGTGTACGTGGTATTATGGTCGTTATACTAACGTGTTATACGTCTGATAATACCCAGGAAATCACTGGCTACAGTGTCCTTTATACTAGAATACGATACTGATAATGTATAGTGCAGTTTGGCTACAGAAATAGACAGCACCGCATTCTACCCAAGACTATTGCATACAAAAGATCTGCAATCGCTAGTTTCTAAATCAGCTAAAAGCGTTACAAAGGGCAGATCTCTGAGCTGATTATATAATACACGTGCCAAAACACCGGGTGTCTGTAAAATTGATGACCTAAAAAGAGAAATAATTTTTGGAACTGGCGAACGCGCGTTTAAGTCTTTTCCATGAAAAGTAATAAATAATTTTACGACCCTTTGAAATTGACATGCAAGCCGTAACAATGTTAAAAACTTTAAACGTGTGAGTAAATAGCGCTGTGTAGGTTCGGTGTAATTATTTGTAAATTACATCACTCCACTTTACCCGACATGTAGTCGATGAGTGATTGATTTTATGTAAATACTTAACCGCTTTTATGTCACCGGCTAATGTGTTTGCACGTGAGAATATTAAATATATTATTTAATTACAAATGTATTTATGCAAATATATATTAATAAAAAATGATAATTGTAATTTAGTGGAATGTTACTGACTCTATCAGTAACTTTGTTCTGATTATTTTTATTTCAATTATGTTATAAATAGGTCTTTGGTGAACGAAATCCATCCATATAGAAAACTTATCGGAGTGTACTTCTACCACTACATGCGAACGCAAGCACTGTTTTTCATTGCCGCAAACGTATCAAGATGAGGACATTGCACTAGGTTATTAAAAACTTTACTGTCGATGTACGAGCGGTCTCATTCACTTATAAAAGCACTTGACCATTCCCCGCGTTGGTAGGCCGCTCGTGTCCACCGAGCTCTGTGGGCAGTGGATGTCATCGCGCTATATTAACATTCAATCGCTCTGGCCGGCTTCCTGCGCGGAACAATCGGCCGGTATTTGCATGCGCCGTCAAACGGACCGCTCGCCGACTTATATGACGTTTTAATTACGATGCCCGGCCTTATGTGGGTGCTGTGGGGTGCCACTGCGAGCGTTTGGATTTTTAGTCTCAAGTGCGTGAAAGAGGTTACTAGAAATTGAATATATAACACCAGAAGAGATATTACAATTTTGTAACTCTTTGTGTTTTAGGTTTACATTTTAGCCAGCAACAGCAATATTGTAAGATTAGAAATTGAGTCGTCTTAGCGGATTCCTAAGCATTAGCAATATATTAGGCGCCGCAACCACACATTGTTTTTATTAACCATCAAAGGGAATAGCAATGTTAACTACAAACGATTTTTTGGTTGCCAATATCGGCTCTCTATATCATATTTCGTATTCTCGTAATCGCTCTCTGGTATCCACTCTTCGCTCGCAGTAAGTCCGCACGCGCAATGTACGCATGCGTCGTTAATTAGGCATTCCGCCGGCGTCCGGCCGCGTACGCGCAACGTGCAGGCGGCCCCTTTGACGCCGCCTCGCGCTGTCCCGCTCCCACAATGCAGCTATTCATACCACCGCTCCAAAACAGCCTGATCTCTTCGCCTCTTTCAATATCAAACATCACCCGTTACGCTCACAGCTCAAGTTATGATAGCCACGATATCTTTGGAAGATACTAAACTTGGCAACTGATTTTCAAACTTAAGTGAATGGAATAAGATTGGGGTTAAGTTAGAAGGGCTTTCGTGTATCAAAGGTGTTATTGGAGTGATGTAATGAAGGACCCTAATTGTGTATTCTTACTGGGATGCCGAGCTGAAAGATAAAAGAAGCGGAAAGATCGGACGGCAGTGCTTTTTAGTATATTTTTGGATGTAGGACTCGTGCCTTTAAGGAGAGAGTGAAGGGATATGCGCATGCAATTTTATAATTACAATCCTACAAATAATCTTACGAGTTCTCATGAGGTGGACCATCAGATGGATTTGTAATTCATTAAATTTTTAGACTCAGTCAACTGCATGCAAGGTGACTCCAAAACTGTTGAAATAAATGCTCTATTAGTTGTAGTATAATCATGGCCAAGCCGATTCTTTATTGTAGACTATAAAAATACATCACATCACACGTGTAACCTCGATGGGGTAGGAGTTAAGTTAATCAAAGTATCGGGCATAAATTGATTGTTGATATTGAGCAGAAAAACCTGATACCACTTCCACGGCCCCGAATTTGAACCCGTGATCTCAGAGCGGTGTGGCACCGCGCACGGAGTACAACTACACCATCGAGCTAGTCAGACTACACAACTAGGCAGACGATATATGACATAACGATGCTCTACCACATACAAAAACAAGGTTGTTTCACTTTAGTCTTACTTTTTAATTTACTATTTACTTGTACTACATATAGTTATCAAATATATAATATCCTTTAGATCTCGTGCGGCTTCTGTTTAGAGTTTATGAAAAACATTTGCTATGGCGCGGCGTCGACGTCTGCTCTACATCGGATAAGATCTCTAAACGTTGACGAATTGAGGGATTCGCAGAAACAATTATCACTAAATGGAACAGTTCATTGGTCAATGAAGTTTGAATTAACTAAGAATGAGAATTCAGCACCACTACTAATATATAAACAACTAGAATTATAATTAAAGATGTATCTTTAAAGTAAAAATAATTTAATTATATGTTAATTTGATGTTAATCCAATCCGTTTTACAAGAAACGTAAAACTAAAAGACTTAAAAGCAACGTCAGTAATAAAATGTGTATATTTTTGTTAACATTTTTGTATATCAGGAAGAGCGATTTACAGCCTACACTTACGCAGTATGGTAATAAATTCCTCGGCTTCTGTGAAAGCATAAGTTTACACTAAACTCTAAACATAGTAAATATGACGTCCGATATATACTTGGCTGTGCGTATTAACATTTTTGAACCTCTCAATTATCCAACACTTTTATTGCAGCAATTTCGTAAAATAAAATCCAACCTCATGGGCAGATACACTTAATTTTATACGTTCTTCATTGTTCTTGTTGTCTCTCTCCTCCGCGTATTAAAGAGTGGGACGGTTAAAATTACTCCCACTGATTGCAGTGAGCCGTATACGAATTAGGCCCTTTTCGTTTTTTTTCTTTTCATCTTAATGCCCTGTTCATGCGTTCAGACCTTTTATCGGAACACATGCGTGTTTCTGAACGCACCGGCCGACCGGTTTCTTTCCTTTGCCTTTGAATTGAAAACGCCGCGCCGCGTTCCAAGTTTGAATTTTGTTTCAATCAGTATGCGCCGAACCACGGAGGAGGATAGACGTGCGCCGTTCCAAATATAAATTATGTTTACGATAATCGAATGTTTATTAACAGTGATTTGTGACTGAATATGACCTGATATATAAGTGATATTTTTGTGAATTAAACAATATGGCACGGTATTTGTGTGTTTTGCTGCTGGTTGCGTTGGTGTTCGCTGATGAGGAGAATGGTGAAGGAGGGAAATGCGAGAGGATCAGGCTGCCTCTGTGCCAGGACTTGGGGTACAACTGGACAGCCATGCCCAACCTGATGGGCCACAAGGACCAGAAGGAAGCCGAGGAAGCGGTAAGATTTTTTATTATTGAAAATTTTTGCAACGTTAATTATATCTCTACTATAGTCTTTGAGATGAAAGTTAGTAACTATCTATTCTAATGAAATACTAATTTACTTCAACATTATTTCCACTTTTTAGGCAAATATTTTATACTAAGCAAAATAACTCTACCGCAATTTATTTCAAAAATTATAAAAATGTTAAGCAAATAAAATTGCAAAGCACGTATAAATGGCTCGGGATTGCTGACGGCATCTGTGATCTGCTACTACTCAAGGATCGTATCTCGGGATCTCTGATAAGAGACTGTAATTTTTAAGATGTAGAGTTGTCAAGATTCATTAAAATTATTATTCTAGCGTATTTAATATCTTTTTTATTTGATATTAGTAGTTTTTTTTATAGTCTAGTATTGTATTAAAGTTATAACTTCAATACAATCTTTGAAAAACTTTGGTTTGGTTTTTTAATATTTCATAGGCTTTATAACAATCGATAATTTTTCACCAAATATTTGAATTAATTTTGTATATTATACTAATTCGAAGTATCCAGTTCTTTCGTTAATTTGATTTAATATCGGTTTTAACTGATCACTTTCAAGGATTCGAACCTCTAGCATCATGTATATTGTATAGTATGTGTAAATACCAATTAAGCATAGGTATGAACTACGAACTGAGCCAAGAGACGAGCCTGTCACGAGATCTTATCAACCAAATAATTTTTAATGGCCGATAAATACTATCACGATATCTTGATAACACACATTTGCGAATTAAATGTATTAGTTGAAAATTTTATCATACTAAAGCAGATATTGTTGTGACCATAGTTCATTCTACTGTAAGACATATTCTAGTTCTTTGAAGTCAGAAACCAAAAACTTTCCGTCCAACTAAATCCAAACGCAAATAAATATTTTCGCAATTCAATAATCAAACCAATCATCTATTCATATTCGGCAAGTCGTTTACATCTAACCTCCCATACGTTAAAGCAATTTTACACCGCTATAGAATTAAAATATTGACTTTTTAAACCCATTTCAACCCCTCGACTGAGGTAGATTTATGAACATCGAGTGAAAAGGTTTTATGTAGTGTAAAGCCGTTATCGCGCGTGTAATGTCGTCGGGGGGCGGCAGGCACGCTACTGAGTTTATGTCGATACTTTGTTACGCGTGGGAACATTATTTTAACGTAATGTTTATATACAAAAGGTATAGATTCGTGTACCCAATAGGATTTACCCTATTTTCCCGCAAATTACTTTTATACAATTTTCCAAATAGGCAAAGTGATATTATATAGATGAGTATTAATATCTGATAAATCTGTTATAAATCATATTTTTTTACCATCCATAATATATGTATTTCACTAAATTTTTTGAGTGTAATTAGAGGGACATTTTAATGAATATAAAGCAAAAAAATAATTCCAATATAATATTAGAAACGTATTTTAATCACGCCACGTATAGTTAAATCTAATAGTAGAGTCGGTGCTAACTTCAAACACAATCTAACGGCGATATATCGCGCAGATACGCAACAAACGGACAATCTAATTTCCACAAAACAACGCGATTTGACGTTGTTGAACGATACGCGACCGCCTGTAGACGCTGATAGCGTTATCGCGCGGATCAAAGGAGCCGATCGGCAAGATACACACGTACTAGCGTTGTATATGGACGGAGCTAGATGATCAACAGGTGACCCTCGGGAGTATAACAGTCGGAAAAGAACCGACAGTACATGGAATAAAGTCGTATTTGCAAAATTAGTGTTCAGTAGGACTCTATTAATGACTTCTCTATCATGTTCTGCTCTATTTGTGTTTAGTATTATAATTACATACATTATTTTGCATCTTTCATTTCAATAACTAAACAAAGTAATCTCATAAGTGTAAAAAAATGGTTGCGCATATACGTCATTATTCCACAGTAATATCACGGAAACGACATATCTGTATCATTGAGTTTTATGATTGATATAAAAAGTATAAGCACCGAATACGATGAAAACACTCGCTCGCAATATAACCAAATTAGGGAGTAAGCGCAGTGCACATCGATCCCGTCCGAGATAACCTAATCCTTCCATTTGGCGGCGCGAACATTGCAGCGCATATTATACTGTCAAATTACACAGGATTACGGGCCGCGAGTGTGTTGGCATTAAATCAATAAAGTGCGCGCTTTCATACGTTTACTATCGCGGCAGATAGTATATATCTTTACAACTCATATATAACACAAGAGCTGCCATTTATTTATATTTATATCTGTTATCGGTTTGGTGGGTGGTGCGGATTTGTGTGTTTGTGTGGGGGTCGTTACATGTATTTGTATAATGGGTTTATATCCTTGTAAAATGTTTAATACTTAATTTATATTATATTGTCAAATAAACCTGGGATCATAGACAAAATGCCTTCCTACAATCGTTAACGCTAACCTTATGTATATGAGTGACGTATCCTAGCAAAAGATTTATCAATATGATATAGCCTATTATTCTCATATTTTTTTTCTGTTATCTATTAGCGTTAACAATTGTAAAAAGGCATCACGGGTACGGCCTCTGATGTATTAATTTTAAGTACTCAACAAACTTTCTATCTTATTAGGCGTGCCAATATTGACAGGAAATAACCATCCAATCACTACCAACCTCACTTCTTTTTATTTGTATTAGGTATTACTTTCACAAGTACGATTTGATCCCCCACACCGAAACTAAGTGCGTGCCTGTTGATCGGTATCTTTGCCTTAAGTACCGATGCGTATCGTTTAATGCGGCACTATCGGCGGCATCGCTTTCAGTCTGATATATCTTCATTTATGTATAAATTTTGCTAAGCCGATTGTGAAAGAACGCTCCGTACAGCGATGTATGAAGCGTAGGGTACCTTTTTAATTTCGCTACGTAATAATTATGAAGAATATCGGTTTTATCGATCGTTAAATTGCTACCGCGTTCTTATTTAGGCTTTTTGTAATATCTTTAATAGTATAGGTATATTGTCTTGTTTTCTCTGATAATAAATTATTAACTAAATAGTATGACAATAACAAATATGTTTTAAATTCTATAAAGCATTCTTAAAGACAGAACAATAGTTAGCTATGTAAATATATACAATAGACAAAATATTTCTAGATATCTACATTTAATATTATTAAACAAATAGATCGAATATTATCTTTTGTAAAGTGTTTTGTGTTACTCTACCTAATCTACCGGCAAACCAAGTGTAGCGATCAAACATTGTGACGGCATCGTAATGACATTTACCGACCTTTCTGGTTTCGTAATGAACCGTATCTTAATTGCAAAGTGCCGGTTCGACTCCGATGTCGAAATTTATTTACACAGTTGGCTGCCTTTGTCTTTTTTTGTTGTATTGATTTTTTGAGTGATATATCGATTGATGATTGATTTAGTGAAAATGACAGTTGAACTAATATGTTCTACTAACAATTGATATCTATTTGCGTGATTTCAACTCAAAGTGTTATAAGTTTACGCTTACGTCTCATTTGGTAGAGTCACCATTAATCTTGTTATTGCTGGTGGATATATTTTATATCTGTCCGAATAGCGACCACCGTAAACAAGGTATTAAAACCCGTCATAATGACCCACGTAAGTATGTTACGTTCCGGAACCAGCCTCAGTATATCCGGTTCTAACAGGCCGGCATAATTGTGCCGACTGCCGAGGGGTAATCATCTCTCGTCAGTCGACATTCTACCTACCTTCAGGTGCAGTGAAGTAATTGTGCCCGTATAAAAAAAAGTCAATGAAATATGTAGATAATTTTGTTATAATTTACCTAACGCAACAGTCTAGTGAATATCTTAAAAATCGGTTATCTTGAATTATTTTAGTTTATAGCGCATTATCATTCGTCACATAACAATCGATCTCCATTAACATCACCAGCATTAGACAGGCGGTGAATAAATCTGCACTGATCATCTTAAAATGGATACAACAAAACCTAATTTACGACGGTACAGGATTTCCGAAGTTATTACGCAAGGAAGCAAAGATATATGTGATGCTCTGTCTATAAGAATTTCAGTACTATATTTATTATTTATTTCGCATAAAGATTACAGACAGGATAAAGTGCAGTGTTCTTAAAATAAGAGGTCACAGATGTAAATTCAGTTTAAATACAACACAATCTAAAATCGATAGGTAATGAATAAACTAGATTTAAAGGAATCTGTATGATAGTCGTGAACTATCGCCTGAACAGAAGGTAACCTTGTTAAATTATAGAATTACAGGAATAAGTTTTAAGATATTATGTAGACTTTTTTTATTGCTTTGAATGACGTGCCGAGTTTGCCCTTCGCCTGATGGTAAGCGATACGACCGCCCATAAATAGTAGCAACACCATCCAACACCTTGAATTACAAAGTATTGTTTGGTATTCCACCGCGCTCACCAGTCCTATTTTAGTCTTATTTTGTCCAGTAGTTACACTGGCTACAATGTCCTTCAAACCGGAACACAACACTACACACCGCTGATTGGCGGCAGAAATAGACATTGCGGTGGTACCTACCCAGGCGGACACACATATAAGAGTCCTACCACAAGTTAATTGTAATATATTATTCATTTAGAGTGGTATAACACTATTTATAGGTTACGGAATGGAATTATCTGTTGAATACCAACGTTGATAACTGTCGGCACATGTGTCGAGTCTCTTGACAGTAATCTCGCGAAGGCACTCGCGTCTCACATCCCATGTTTGGTAGATCACGTTTCACTGTTTACCCTATTTTCCTTAAAACGAATTGCCAGTTTTAATATCACAAAACCATCTGCCGCCTACACAACGTTCAATTCAAATTAAACTCTATTTACACTGGTATTGAGTTAAGAATGGGTGGATAAATAACATTTCCGGGGTTGACAAAAGTGCTCGCCGCGTATCGGGCAGATCTGGTGAGTTTATTCCGTTGCCGTGGCTCCGTTTGATGTTGGGATCATCGCGGTCCCATTTACAGTGGACAATTAACATGGCCGCTTGGTTATTAACGTGAGAACGCGCCCGGCATTGTCCATTGTGCCTTGGGCCATATCCATTATGCCGTCCTATAAATATGCCAAAAGCTTTGTGTCATTTTGCAATATGAATTTATATAACTGCGCGTACGATTGCGAAGTATAATTATGATCAATAGTCATTACCTTCGCTAATTCACAGAATTACCTCTAATTGCAGTTTAGGATATAAGAAACATAAAGCAACAGCGTTTAGTGCAAAAAACGATAACCGCGGCGCTAAGCTCGACTAATTGCCTCGTCGGCGCGCAGCGGTCGCCCACCTGCCGGCAACTAAAACCTCCACAAACAACTTTAGTTGAACAAATACAATTCCCTTAACTTTTTACTACTGTTGATCTGATTCTCGGGGGCACAATGGCTGCCTTTTAGCCTTCCCGAGGTGGTAATGAGGCAATTTCGCCTCGGATCTCGGACTGTTAACAAGTCGAAGTAAGGTTGACATGGACTTAACATCTCGGTTTTTGAGTCTCACAATATATTATTAAAACATGAACTTACGTTATGTTATATACAGAGTATATTTTGTATTTATATTTATTTATTGTTTCGAAATTTAAATATGGAATTGGCACACTATGCACTGTATAAAAATAACTCTTTGCCTCAATATTTAAGTTACATTTTGAATACACTATTACAAGATGTACAGACGCCGTGACTATACGTGTGTGCCAACCTTAAGCCGTCCTGGATATTAGAACTGTTGACAAGTCGGCATAGAGCGGTATACGGGTGCTCTTGAACTCGCAGCTTCCGAGAACTCAGAGTAACAAATGGATTCAACGGCGCTTACATAATTCTAATGCTGCTTCTAAAAATTCTGTTATATTTTTTACACACATATTAAATTGACCGCTTCTGTCCATAAACGGTAGCTTGGATTATAAAGGCTTGATGGCTTTACATTGCGCTCATTTTTCAACATTAAAGATGTACCAAAAAAATTATAATGGCTGTCGTATACTACCGTATTCTCAACGGAAAACAATACTTATATACTTCTGCTTGGAAATAGACAAAGCGTTACCGGACCCAATTTTCGTATACGAAATAATCTGTGTTCAGTAATGATGGTTTCAGTTACTTATATTTATACGTCACTGTATTTATATTTGTACGGTTGGTGAACTGTACACTATTTGTGCGAATAAATGCTAAGAAAATTTACGGTTGCCTCGCACAATATTTATTCTTATATTTAACATACTTGTGATACAGTCCATTGATCCATAAAAATAAATAAAAGAAACACCTATTTTAAAACCATCTTCAAAAATGCCTCTAAATGTTCTAAGTGTAGTGTAGTTTACCGTTTTCAGTTTTAGTATATACCTCATCCGTAAAAGGCCATGCGTCTATCCATTTTAATCTCGACGACCTTATACAAACTTCATATCCCGGTTTGGCAAATTTTACGAGGACCGAATTTCGAGTTTGGCAGATATTAAATATAATCGGCTTAAGACCTTTGGTTATAGTAAACAAATAAACGATAAACTTTATTTCTAATCTTGATAAAGTTATCGATATGGAAGGAATTAGATGCTGTTGTTATGAGATTTTAACATCTCTGGATGACGAATGCGTTTAGTGCCACGTAGAACTTTATAATGAATTATTATGTTGTATATATAGAGTATATAATATATATTTACAGTGGAACGATAAAGGGTAGCGTTAGTCCATTTCTGACTATAGACATTAAAGTAATCTAGTTATTAGTTCTACGAGGAATACGCCTCATTAATCTTTTCTCATCTAATAATGGTAATAAGTAAACAATAAAATACGATTATTCCTGAAATATAATTTTATCAACCAAATAACCTACTGAGATAAACATGATATAAAAATAATACTTATGTAAATGATAATCACGTAGCATGACTTCTGGAATGATGATCGCTAATTCTATAATAAATAATTAAATGATTCTGAATACTACTTTATGCTTAATGAAGTATGAAATAATCAAAAAAATTAAATAATCACTTTAATTCGTTGTAAGCACTCAATAAGATATTTGTAAGGTAATTCGTACTTTTCGAATTATGTAATAGATAACAGTTCACGTGTCATTCAATTATTCAGTTCAAAACACGAAACTACGTAGCTGTTTTTATCTGACAATATTCGACAAGCCACCTATCTCGGTATAATAAAACAATAAACATTTTAACTCACTAGATAAAGTTGCGCAGACATCCGATAAAACATTAGGCCGATCGCACTTTGAATGCGTTTCGTGCGAAATTTGTACGAACTAATACGCTTACGCACGACATTTCTCGATACCTAAAATGCTATAAATACTTTTATAGCTTTTAAAATTACGTCAAAAATGTAAGTAGTTCCTGTAATATTTAATTTAGGGTTACGCCGTTATACATAGACTAAAAAAATCTGATTATTAGGGACATAAACGCACCCTGTTCAAGCTCAATTCGTACGACAAGAATCAAATATACGTACGATTCAAATTCGTATCTAAATTGCGCACGGCCTTACCCTTTAGTTGGACATTTTAGGGCCGAGCAAACAACCATAAAAACAACTTTATTGCACCAATAACCTTTTAAGTTGCCGCGAAAGGCGCCATGAAAGTAATGAATTACAATAGACTAACGGGTACATTGCTCAATAGTTTTATGTCTTCTGTTAAATATTTGTACAATAATAAAGTAATAATAAAGGGTTGATATTATTTATCCCAAACTAATAGTAGTGCTTTGACCATTATGATAGTATGAACGTGGTGTTATTTATAAAGATTATCTAAAGTATTTTAACTCTTGGTCTCTCGTGAATCGCCGGCGAGCCAAGACAGCTACATGACATTTGCGTGTGTCACGGGATTATAACCTTATATACTACATATATACTACATAATAAGGTTATTTTTCCGTCACACGCGTAGCTGTCAATGTTTGCCGGCAAACATTCAGCTACCTCACGGGTTAAATATACTCGTGCGATAGCGTGCGATTGTATCTTTATCAAATATCGCACTCCGTAAAACAGTTTTTGATCATTAGTTTATCTAAACTTATCTAGATGCTATATAGATTTTGGAGCAGTTATTCACCGTACATTTTGTTACTAGGAAAACATTTTAAATATCCAAATTTGATTAGAAATAAAATTATCTACCAAGATCTATCGAAGATCTTTCATATATTTCTTTCCATGTTTCAACTTATTACTAAATTATGACCACGTACTTCAACACATCTACCGTTTTACAAACCCCAATTATATCCATTGAAGTGTAACTACAGAACCCTTCTGAATATTTCACGCTTCACCGAATCGTGGTACAGCTGTTTGGGTCGACACTACCCTATCATTATGTCAGGTACAAAAGGCCGTTTTACGCACGAAAGAAAGTACATAATAGTGTTATCTCTAGAGGGCTATTGTTGTCTACCGCTTTTGAGTTATGTTAAGTTTTTAAGTAGCTTTTTGTTCTAGTTGCGTTCCGATAATAAGTTTTTGGAATTGGTTTTTGTCTATGATATTGTTTATGGTTAATTTTGTAAGAATTATTATGGTATCGACTCCATTTCCTTGTTATGGTAAAGTCTCGGATCTTGATAACTCTGTATTATAGACGTAATGTGAATTAAATATTAGGTATCATATTTACAAAACCATAGAAAGTTATAGTTATATACTTTCGGAGTTTAACATTTATATGTAGAGAGAAACATTGTGCATATTATTATTTTTTATTGTAATAAAATAAATGTACTTTTATTGGTTCCCTATCGTGTTTATTATTATTTATTTAGTAAAGTATTTTATATTTATATGTCTCTAAATTTTTAATTACATATGCAGTGAATATGTTAGTAACAGGGAATGAATACATTTTTCAATGAGAAAATAAGTTCAGCCATAAATGTAGTTAATACTTAATAATAAAACCTATCAAACTAAACCGACTCTATTACAATCAATGAACACAATTTTAAAACGATATCTATCGTAAGATTACAATCAAATGAATGGATTTACAAATGGCAGATGTAAAATATAACATAAATGTCATGTTAAATCATAATTTTTATGTTTTATATTATGTAAAATTATTATTTGTCTCATAGCTGCCGGCATCGAGCCATAACTCGTTCTGATTTAACACATTTCGGTTTGTAAAACATCTACCTGTCGTAATTAGGGGCGTCGGTTTAGTTCCGAGATGGTTTTTTGTGTTCACTGCGGCGCTTTTTGTAACCTTGGATCTTAATCTTCCTTTAATACCATTTTGATTAATAAACTCAGCCCGTTGCTTGATTTATTATTCCGCGTTTGAAATTATCGCTTTGATGGTTGAGATTTATGGCGAAAGGACGCCAAGGAACTGTCAAATTGATGTAAATGACGCATTACGAAATTAGAATTTGGTAATTCCAAAAAATATTTCGTCAAAGTAATAAAAGCTGTAAAAGCGAGAGACTATTGTCATAAAAAATAAACGAAACAAAAAGAAAATATATTAAAAATTCATTCTAGGCTGCATATATATGTTACAACATACAATGTTTCAATAACTCATAAAAGAATCCGAAGCATCTCGTCGATCGAGACGCTGAATTCACGGACCTTTATTAAGGCCGCTTTAATTACACGATAATTACTACGTTAACAATCACAAATTACTCGTAATAAAGTCGTAGTTTAACGCTGGTAGGGCGGAGAGGGAGCGGCGCGGTGCGGAGCGGAGAGGGACGGGGCGGAGCGGTGTCGGCGAGATCAAAGGAGCGCGATTACGGCACGATGCGCGGGCGCATTCGTTTTATTGCACCGGCCGGTGCGTCGACCCTTCCGATGCATTTTGCTCGATGCAAAGATATTGTATTGACGAGTTTAGTTTTGCAATTTATTAACGGTTATTTATAGCAATTAAACATCCGATGGAGCGATAAAGTGAAGTAAATGTTAATGAAATTCCTTTTTAATTATCACTTTGAGGCAATGAGTTTACTCGCTCATAATTGATAATAATACTTAGTTTTATTCTATAGAATGGCAATAGTTTCAAATTGCACGCAAAGAATACGGTCGTTAAACATCCATAACAAAATTAGCACCTTGCTTCGGCGTAGACTAAAAAACGCCATTATAACGAAACTGTAAAGTGAAACCGCATAGTCATCCCGTAAGGGAGTGGAGGCCCATTGTCCGGTGGGAGGGGTCAGGAATGCGGCCCAATTAGACGAATTCCGGGTTCGATTCTCGATCCTCACGCTACGAACGATGTTTTATTATTTTATAGTTCTCATAGTGGATAGTTAACGATCTTCGGTTGTAATTAGTTTTTAATGACTAGACGCTAGCTTTGCTTGGTTTTATTGGTGTTGCGTATTTTTTATAAGTTTTTGGTGTTTTGATACTGTCTCGTTGCAACTGGCGAAACTTGAAGTTATTACTACAAACACCGTTGTATGTAGAGTTGTGAAAAAGATGTAAAAAAGGATTATCAACAAACTTAAGTAATTAAAAATAAAAATATTAACTTATCGCAATTTACGGTGAAATTTTAATTAAAATAATTTGCAAATTTTAAGTATTAGGGCCGTATTAATAGATGTTACTTAATGTCGCTCTCAAGTGAGATATCAACCGAGACGTCTAGTTGCAATCAAAATCTTAATATCATCGCTATTTGATACATATTACCAATATCTCAAATGATATCTTAAAACACAGCATAAGATTAATTTTGACATCTAAGTTTTGCTTATTTTGCGACGACTCAGCTGAGAATAAGATCTTAAACGTCAACTTAAGCTTGGTTTTGTCTCTCTCAAAGGTGAGATTGCTTTATAAATGTGGCCCTTATAATGTCAAGGTCGATTTTGGCAACTCTAGATAACGATAATCATATGTTATCGTGTCAATTTTACGTGTGTTTTTTCACAACAAAACACTCAATATCGTAGGCCTGGCCTAGGAAATAGTGTAGAACCTAATTATTTAAACAAAAGATGTTCAGAACCAGGTGATTGTTTCTCTATAAATTAACAACTTTACGATCAAACACAAACATTGTTTACGCAAAACACAAGTCGATAAATGTTAAATTATGTAAAAACATAATCGTAAAATGTCGGAAACGTTTCATAAGATGCACTGGTCAGTTTCTAACGTCGAGAAACTGGAAGAAATTAACGCCACACTCCGCGTTTAATTCAAGTCGACGCGGCTTGCAACTGAATGCGAGCATAAATAACCATTAAAAGTGCGGTAGAGCTGTCGATACGATGTCTTGTCATGTAAAAGGTAGATTAGAGTCTTGCGAGAACCACTACTGTCAATTGCAATAGTTATAGAGCTTTGGTAGAGCAAATATTTACTCTTGTTAACTTCAATAATTGTCTTACAGTTTCCATTTAATTTTGACTTTCAAAGGAATAATTATTGTGATTATTAATAAGCATACAAGGGCGGCGATAGCCTAGTTGGGTGTGGAACGAACTGCCAAGACGAATGTCCGCAGGCTCAAATCCCAAGGGCACACACCTCTGACTTTTCTAAAAAATCATGTGTGTATTCTTTGTGAATTTATCGTTCGCTGTAACGGTGAAGGAAAACATCGTGAGGAAACCTGCAACATCTGAGAAGTTCTCTATAGGAATTTCGAAGGTGTGTGAACTTTACCAATCCGCACAGGGCCAGCGTGGTGGACTAAGGCCTAATCCCTCTCAATATTAGAGGAGGCCCGTGCTCAGCAGTGGGCAAGTATATAATACAGGGCTGATATTATTTATATACAAGGCAAAGCATAAGGTAATACTAAAACTACTTATTACTTTAAAATGTTATTCACTATTATTTGTACTGATATAACATTTGTGAACTTAACTTTCTGCATTTATTTCAGATATCGATGTATTAATCGATTCTGATTCGGTTTCTCCTCACTATTTCTCGTCAGGCGGCCGCTTTCTTGTCAATTACACGTCCAGTAGGCGTATAAGTTAAGCGCACAGGTTGACTTTGTTTTGCACAAATAAATAATATATACGGCGGTGGGTACCAAATAATATATTTTATATTTTTGATCGTATATATGTTGAAAATAGGACATATTTGTACCTTTTGGTAGAGTTCAGTATTCGCAGTGGAAACCGCTAGTGGCTTGTTTCGACGAGCCGAGTTCCGGAGCGAGCATGTATACCCAAACAGGCCGGCATAAATCTGGTACTCCTAGCCATGCCGTGGCATTCTTGACCTTACAAACTACAAGTTCCTACCTGTATCCTCTAAAGGACAAATGCGCTTCTATATGGATTATAAACATTAGCAGAATCTAAAGAGGAAATGTCATTATAAATGGTTTCGCAGCGAAATCGACGATTCCACGTTCAGTAATTAATGATCTGGTTTTATTATTGATGGTGGTGATTCGGTGCTCGGATGTAGCAACAAATTGTGATAGCCCACGGCGATAATAAATCGTAAAAGAGGTTTTAATTTTAATGTTTAATTAATTTGAGCTTTGTTGTTTTCATTACTTGTTAATTATTTTTGTGCGTAACTTGTGATCAAACTATATAATAAATAATATCAGCCCTGTATTATATACTGTCCCACTGTTGGGCACGGGCCTCCTCTACTACTGAGAGGGAATAGGTGATCAAACTGTAAGACAAATAAATTTATAAATGCATTACTTATTATATTCAATATGTTTTAATTTAATAAATACACAATTAAAATAACGGCAAAATACTACATAAAGTGGGCAGTTCACCGCTCCCAGCCGTGTACATGTTGCCAAGTGACCACTTACCATCAGGTGAGCCGACAGCCCGTCTGCCTCGCAAGCCATTAAAAACATAATTATCTGAAACAAAAACTACGCGAATACCAGCATGAATTGACGCGGGAGTCGAACCCGCTCCCACGAACCGTTACCGTCCGTCATTATTGGATGGCGTTAGAAAGTCATTAAGCTATGGTGGGCGGTTATTGTGCTTTTCGTAATAGTGACAATTTATTGATATTAATATATTTGGTGGGAAGCTACATGATAAATATTCCACAAGATAGTGAGAAAAACGCGTGCATTAAATATTATTTCCTTTGAATATATTGTATTTGAAATGTTTATATATAACATGTGCTCTTAGGTCACATTTAAGTAAGATAGACAATGGTAAAAATCTTATTTTGATATTATTATTATTATTTTGGTTAATTCCATTTGGCTTAATGAAGAGTATAGACTATACTAGTTAATGTCGGTTAAATATTTATAAGCAACACTTGTATATTGGGCTGATCATATAACACCTAACATAAACATTATTATGCTACTTGTTCTTTGTGAATTACATATATATAATATTATTTTAAGTGTTCTATGTTAGTTTTATTTAAGATAAAGAAAAATATTTCCATTGAAGTTAATGTAGAAGCGTTTGAAAGTTATGAAAGTACTCAGCTACCAACAAATTATATCTATATAAACGTAGTAACACCACTCGCGTGAAAACGGTAAAATTGTTGTGAGAAATTAAATTTTTCCATGAAGTGGACATGTTGATGTTATCGGTGTGAAGAAGCCGGCTCGTACACGCATTAAAGGATTCAAATGTCTCACTTCTTAATAAAAATAATTCAGAGCACACGCTATATATGAAACACCTTATATGTTGCCTATGATTCATAGAATTGATTTCCCGTATTGAAATAAAATGATTTGAAAGGAAATGATTTATTTGAATCCGTAAAATTACATTATTTAGATTCCATCAATATTAACTCTATCACCAGTTTGTAGTTCTCTTGAGAAAAGAACGGGCAAGAAACTCTGGTGTTGCTCTTTTCAAACAGTTCCGATGCTGCCTTGCTTTCATAGTGTTCATGAAGATTATTTTTTATGAGTCCGTTATGCGTATGCAAGACAAAGGCCCATTATTTAAAGGTAGGTGTTTAGAACTATTAGTAACTCTTGTTAAATTTATTATTAGCAATAACTTCCGTTCACTTACCTGACCAACTGAAGATTCGTACGTATGAACGCTCGAAAACGATGTTATTTTTTTTTCGTGGTTTTCGACCTTTTCTATATGTATAAATGTTCTATGTACGTTCCCTAATAATTTCAAAGGTACGAGAATTACGTTCCGTAATAATTTCTACTAATCCACACTAGGCCAGCGTAGTCAATTGTGGCCTAAACCCTCTCAGTAGAAGAGGAGGCCCGTGCGGGCTGATATTATACTGTTATTTTTATCTACGTTCCCTAGATAAGTTGATTGCAATTTCAATACAGTCGCATTCCTGGCGTGTTTTATTTGTAGAGATCTGTGCGACAGCCACTCGTCCCAATTAAAACGTTATCACTTGATAACAGCTTCGACGGCGCCGAGTTTCTCTCCCTTTTAGGCAGCCACATTCACCAGCGACAAGTTTTAATTAAAATAAAAACTTTATACTTATTAATTTCTGCAATTAAACCACTTAAGGTATTGAGGTGTAATTAAATAAATTGCAGAAGGAACGGTCTTATATACTAATAAGGCGTACTAGCGTCTATAAGGTTGTAGTAAATAAATTCGAGCGAAACTTAATCGCATGAGAAATATTAATTGAATATTTTAATTAATTAATAAAATTTACCTCTTAAATCTTTAATTAAGGCTACATTTCTGGACTTTGTTGTTATGCCTGCCTTTTGCTCATTTCACGTCTGCCGACACCTTTGTTGAGCGTAGCTAACGAGTAAACTATGCTAAGTGCAAAATATACGATGTTTAAATCTCATATCTCATCAATCAAGTTGCGCGATAGGCATCGTCTAAGTCGAAATGACTCCGGTTCACTCTTTTTCTATACAAAAATAAATATGGCTGATGTCTATTATGCCTAAATCTGGGTCTAAATATTTCATGTGTTTTTATACGCAAATTGTTCGAAATTGTGAAATATATTCACATAAAATTGCTAAAAACTCTTTACAGATTCAATCCAGGCTAGATTGCAATAGCGAAGGGTTCTGTAGCCCGATTTCCGCCAGCTTCCGTTTATGTAGAATCTAATTATAATCATTAGGAGGATTTGCAGACTGCATTTATACATAATAGTATCTATATGTTATGTAGAGTTATCTTTAGGAAAACTTAATCCTTCGCCACTGCTATAGAGACTACTATGCCGTACCAATAGGAAATGTTGGATTTAATTACAGTTTTATGAATCGCCGTATAGAGTGATTTACCGCGCTGGTTTCAAATTGGACACGTCGATCAAGTTAATTCGTACCGAGTGTGGTACACGTGTTGCTAAGTTATATGATACTTGCATTCATGTCAAATTATGGGGGTAAGCGGACACACCTATGGACTTTGCCCATTCTTCACGTATGATGTCTCGTCTCTTTTTCCAACTGCATTTATTCCACTACAATAGCGTCAGTGAAAAATACTTCAATCTATGTTGCATAAAGAATTTTACTTAAACATCGGCTGTCTCGGCTATCTTTAACGCCTTGTTTCGCTTAGAAAAAACTCGTTATCGCCTCCATTGGGGGGTGAGTAGAACGGTCCTGTTGTTTCACTGGTCTTAGAAAGCAATGTTGACACTGGGGAGTATAGCTTCATCCAAGCGAGCATTGGGCCGAGTCAAACTCGATGTATCTTGTTGCACTAAGGTAGCTGCCTGAGATCCAGTCTCAGTTACTACCTTAGCTTCTATGTCATTAATCTTTTTACAGTACTACATAAGTATAACATCTATTACCAAATTAACCAAGCCGTATTGTAACAATGCAGTATTAGCTAATAGCTATTTTTTGCTGCGACCAATTCAATAGTCATTAAGGTCATCGTACTTTTTTCTATCTTTGCATCATTAAGAATTAACTCGTCGGTTGTACCGCTGCAATCGCTGTACAATTGTCTCTGTGCGATGCCGCCTACAATACGAAATACAATATGCACAATAATAAACCTTATCCCATTGATATACAACTTACATAAACCGCAAATGTAACTTCGTTTGTGATGCTATCGGCAGATTCTAAGAAGTTTATTGCTGTTGGAATATTGACTCTATTTGGTTCGATTAAAGTTGATTCTTGTGCTCGGGGATTATGTGTAGGATATTATAAATCAAGCACGGTCCAGCCAGCGAAGCGTAGCAGAGCGGTCCCCTTGATGGTGCAACTGATGGGAGATTTGATGGGGTTTGTGGCGACGTCCGCTTTATTGGAATTCATGTATTTTTCTTGGTAGTTGAAGTTGTTTTTGTAAAATTGCTAACTTTATGATTTCTATATATTGAGCGGCGAAATAGATCTTTAGAAAAATATCACCATGACATTAGTCTTCGATGATATCACCAAAAAGGATTTTCATCAATATTTAGCGTTTGTGTAAGTAGAGGCATGTTATGGCGGAATAAAGAAAAGCAAATTGAAAATATGAAAAATATTTTTAATTCTGCTTCGGTATTACCATTCAGCCTTGTTATTTCAAGTGTTAGAAAATTAACACTTGAACGCGCGTTCGGTAAAAATGCCGATAACCGAAGAGAAATAAACAGTCTCGTGGAACTAAGAAACGCAATCATAAATCGGCTCGCTCCGTAAACCTCCAATTAATGTGAGATAGAAAACACAGGAACGAACCGCATTTAGACGCGAGGGGGTGGACCTCCCACAGTGCGGCTTCGTGCTTTGTACGTGCTATCTTTCAAAGATAAGATATTTTGTAATTGTATTATGTTACTTTGATGCTATTTCACAGTTATTGTGTAAAGATGTATTTTCAAAGATGCTTTACTTAGTTAGAGATGTCAAACACAAATATTATGCTTGATTTGATTGTAAATCTTAGATCTAACAGAAAACTATATTTCAAGACCCCATACATTAACAGTAACAAATTTACTTGAAAACAAGCATTTATAATAAAGATTTGAATACCGAATTCATTTTTAACCTATTCGAAATTTAAAACATTTTATTCGAAAATCAAAGTTAATTATATCCCGAGATCATCTCACAGCTCCATACCTGTCCATAACGATTCAATCCCATAGTTTTATGTGAGAGGCGTAAATCAAGCGGCGTTGAAACGATGCAGCTGCTGAATCTGGGCCGAGTGGATGGCGGCGGCGTGTCGGAACACGCGTCCAGGGGAATGTACTGGACAAGCTACTGGGCCGTTAAACGTGTCGAAGAATGTAAAAAAATTAAAATAATGAAGTGCTTATGCTTTAGTAAAAGTGTATGGTGAAAGTCTTGATTTAGCCAATGAACGTAAACCTATAAATGAACTGTAAAATTTTCAATACAAACTGACAGGCCTAAATCTGGCTCTATGTGCTTGAAGTTCAATCAGATTCAATCAGACACCGCTAGAAATTAAAAATGTTTGTTCAAAAAGTTTTGTCCTCATTAATTACTACACTTGTAACTATCTCATGGAATTTGGAGAAGTTGCGTTTATCGAATCATTCGATTCCTACAATTAAGTTTTTATGCCCAAGGATATCATTCCTTATAATTCGTAATATTTTTCAAAACTCTACTGTTTATACTTATTTGAGTAATCAAATAAAATGACGAGTTTAATGAAAATAATATAACGGTATGCACTTAATGCCACTTTTTTATGATATAGGAGGTACACAAGTATACGGTTTACCGGATGGTAAGTGACCACCGCCCATGAACATCTGCAAGTAGGGGTCATAGAGATTCGTTGCCGGCCTTTTAGGTGAGAATACGCTTTTTTCTGAAGGTCGCCAGATCTTATCTGTCCGGTAATGCTGCTGACGACAATTCTATACAATATACACATAACTTCAATATTAACAATGAAGTATACAATAGGCCATCTACTACGCCTCAAAATTACAACCCAACTCCTACATCTTGTTTATAAAGAATACTTCAGCTAGTATAAAAATGGCTCGTAAACCGACCGCCGTATGCGCCTAACGACTGGCGTTATAAATAGTTTGTTTGGTTAACGTAAGGTTTATTGCAAGCAATTCGCGCGCCGCGGCTCCGCCCGACTATCTAAATAAACCGAGTGTAATGTGGGACTTGTTTTTGTACTCCGGGAGCTGGATTTTATGTATTTGGCGTCGTATGGATAATAAATTGGAAGTAGGGTTAAAGGTTATGTATATTAATAAAATTGTATGAGGCTGTCTGTATTTTGTAGATATTGAAGAAAAAAGTAATATGGACAGTCTTTATTGAGCAACAGAATTCAGATTTCACCGATGTATTGCTAGAGGTCTAACTTAAAATATTTAGTTAATTATTTTAAGCCTTCTGGGCCTCAAGAATATATTAGTTATGAATAAGTTGTCTTCATAGAAAGAGAGAGTGACGTTTCGTATAAATGATTTTGTTCGAACTATATTTACTTATTAAACGCATTGACTCTACAAGGGTACAAAAAATAACTTTTTTTTTATGTAACCTGCACTCACAATTTTTGGCACAAAAGGTTTGAAGTAAAATTTTCATCTTATTCAATTATAAACAAAAAATATACTATAAATCTTCCCTTAACCAGTCTGAATAGTGAAAAATCTTCCTTAGATTCCTTCCTAGATCCTGAAGTAGGTCTTGTGTAGAGGCCAATTCTTAATCCAAGCTCAATAAAATTTCGTCTACGGATTTCAATAAATATACAGCTCCTAAACTACAGTGTGTACAAAGGAGCAAGCCGGCAAGTCTGTTTACACGTCGGCGCGCGCTTTGATGTGCGCAGGGCTGCGATAACCGGTATCGCGCGAATTAATTGCGATAGCATCGTGCCGAGCGTCAGAAACGGCCGAAGTTAGCCGAAGCAGGTATAGTAATAATGTTGACAAAATATATGGCATTTGTTTGTTTTGAATGGTATAGACTGGGCCCTAAACTAGGTGCCTGAAAAGCCGATCAACGAAAAAATTTATTAAATGTCAAATCTCTTGTTCAGTGCTATTAGAGTTGCTAGTAAAGAAACTAACTACTTTGATTTGATCAGCATGTCAGTTGATAGAGCTGTCAAAATATAAGAATCTCATGTAATTTTTTTTTTGCAATTCCTTTTTTGTACACTCTCATGAGACAAATGAGTCATTACCGTGATGATAAAGGCCCCAGTGATTCATAAACACGAAGACTTCATTGTGCTCATTACCGTCATAAAATATTACGACTAAAAAGACCCAATAGTTCATGCGACTACAATATCCTACCCTGCAATGCTACGTAGCTACAATAATAAAACAATGTAACATACTCTAATCGCTTTGATTGACTAGTTACTTCCTTAGAAATCGTCAGACTCTATCACCAACGCTAATTCACCCATAAATCCGTATAAAAATATGGTTATCAATTTTATAGTGGCAACCCTAACTCCAGTGGAGATACGCAACAGATCAAAGGGCCGCGCTTCAACTAATGAAGTGATAAATAACAACCCGCTGCATAGCTATAATTGATACACGTTAACATTTATAACTTGACATGATCACTCATTCATTTCGCATCCTGTGCATCGATGTCAAACTCTGGGATCTCTCGATCTAATTTAATGTCTTTGTATGGGACACTAGCCGATAAATTAGATATAATCAGCCATATACAGCTCCACTAATAAGCGCTTAAAGGTGGCCAAGTAAAAAGTAACAAGAGAGGTTTACAAGTTACATATTATAAAGATGAATTATAAGAATTATTCTCGTAGGTATTGTATAGGTGAGCAGATACCTACACCTTATTTACTTCTAGCTCGATTGTGTTAATTTGGTTTTAGCCACGACTCTGCGTGGGAGGCACTTGTTATTTAAACTATAAATTCAATCTGTCAAATTAATTTCCACCCACCTAGATTTCAAAAGTAAATTAAATTCAACCAAGTTAAATTAAAAGGATTATAGCGCGTTATCTTACACAACGTTTTATCCTAAACATAAATCATATAAAATATACAGATTGATTTATAAATTGAAGAATTTATTCAAAGCAAATCTATCAGTAGATCAGTTTTATTTCATTTTAATGCACTCACATAGTTTTTTCAATTAATATTATCACACCAGATTTTTGTCTTTTTGCCTGTTTCTCTGCGTAACCACAGGCCAAATAATTACTGCGTAGATTTATGTTTTTGCTATAACAAAGAAGCGAAATATGAATGAAAATAGGCCATCCCATTGTTTATTTTGAAAGGATGTAACAAATTGTACAAAGCTCTCGTCACGGTGACTGTTCGTTTGATAGCACGCGTTATATCGGTCCGCTTTGAAGTCACGTGTGCGGAGGGACGAGGGTGGACGGTTTTATAAATAAAGTCATCACACGTGACGCCGACAGCAACTCATTGGACTACGGCAGGTTTGTCTTCGTTGATGAATTTATTATACGGTTTCTAAATATTCTGGAACAACTTTAAAACCTTCATCAAGTTCTAAAGCCAGGTTTTGGGTTAAGATAACTTGCAGAAATCGACTTCCGCGAGCGAGACAATGTTAACAACCAGGGCAAGTTGACTACTACAAATTGTGAAACTTGCAGTATTTGCAGCGAGTCGCATGTTTATAAAACTACAGAAAAATAGCGCTAAGTGTAGTAATATGTTATTAGAAAACTTGCTAGTCTAAACTAATCATTATAAAAACATTTCTTATGTAGTAATGTACGCCCCTTTTCAAAAAATGATCCCAATTGAAATCTTGGACCCAACCCCAACAATAAACCAGCATATCAAAAACACTTTGCTCTGATTAGTCCATTTTTGCGACAGATTACAAAAAGGGATTGAGATTGTTCATTGAAAAAGACTATCAGTGAATAATCAACGAACTTCAAAGTAGGTATGTTATACTATGATAAGAAAATGACCCCGATGTGCACTCCTTTCGATGTAAATGTATGTGAACAGAATAGTCTTAATTAGAATTTGAATACATTTACTTGTATTACTTGTAATGACTGTTTTAAATGCTCTCGTGCGGCATTCGCAATGTAAGGTAATCGCGAAAGGGAGAACGCAAAAGCCAAGAAAGTTAGAAAGTTAAATGAAACATGAAAGTACGCGATGTAACATATCTTTTGCATCTTTGCGGATTCTGCTTTGTTTATGTTTTAGCTATGATTTATTGGTCACTTAAGTAAAATTGTTTGGTAAATCACACTGCAGAATAGGTACAGGCCTTCCATTTCTTCAAAGGAAATATTTCAAAGATTTCTATATAATCTATACCAAGATGGTTCAATGCAGATTGGTGGCCATTCTGTGTTGCGCTTTGAGGAAGTCCATGAGAACGAAGTTGGTTCAGAAATTTTTAATTCCCTGATATTTAATTTGAAATTTGTTTACCAAGCACCGGTTTACAAATGTAGCACGGCAGAGCTGCAATCTCTACACGTTAACAAATGTTTTCTTTTGAAACACGAGCATCGCGGTGTCCTGCTAACTAATATATGAGCCATTAAACGGCGGTCCCTTGCCGTCACATCAAAGCGATCTGTCCCTACTCTATTTTGGGATTTTGTAATTATTTTTTTGTCGTCCACCGTTCTTTGTTGTTTGACAGATAGAGTTCAAGGGACTGATGTGTTTTGGCAACTGTTTTGATAAGCAACTGGAAATCAGGAGCGGGATTAGTTTTATTGTACTTTGAATCTTTAGTGGGAACTCAGTTCGTCCTTCTCTTGTGAGAAATGCTTTCTGAACTAGTAGTAGAATTAATATTGACGGAAACTAAATAATGTATAACATTAAACAGGTTTAAATAAATCATTTCATTTCTATTCTTTTGAGTTGAACGACGCAATCATAGAAATATCCTGTAGTAATTAGTCAATGAGAATGTTAAGCTAGCGATCAGTGTTATGTATTAATTTCAATGGTAAATGAAGGGTATATAAGTAATTAATACTACTTTAAGGAATTTATCGCAGTGTACTTTTTTAATGTTTACTCCACATATTTCAATGACTGCAGCCTTCATGGTCACGGGAATCCACTGATTCTGACACGAGTCACAACTCTTTCTAATCTTAGAATTTGCCAAACTACCTCTATTCACGTTGTTGAGCAAAACTATACTCAAGCGCAAATTGGAATACAGTTGTATTGCCGGAATATCAAACATTTCACCATAAAACGAATATAGTCACACATTAGATATTGTTCCTTAGACTCACATAGTCCCGAGCTAACGTAACACAATATCATCTGTGACGTCATCAATCAATCCTCGCGTTAACAAGACGAATGTTTACCCAAACAAATAAATAATCCCACTCTAAGAACTGAGCCACTCAATGGATCACAGTGTAAACAGCATAAATGAAATAGACACGAGAACCAGCGTATGCTGACCTCTCATACAATTTACAAAAGCCTTTATACCAACTGTATAGAGTCGGTAATTGCGTGTATAGTTTTGTCGGAGATTAAAGGAGTTTTTCATATCTGGACAAGGTTGTGTGATCCACATATCCGATAGCACTTGAGTGAGCAAATATTTGTTAAGGGTAGGTTCAGTTTTTAATGTATTGCTCAAGGTTATTAATATGTTTGTAGACGGCGGTAAAACAAGTTGATTTTGAAAGTACAACTTTATTTTTTACTCCATGATATGTTTTTTATTGTTTTCTTTAGTAGTTAGAGAATAAAAATCTGTTGCCGTTACAAGAAAATACTACTAGTTTAATTTGAATAATGTGTTGATAAAATAAAAAACATTAAAATGTTTATACCTAAATGTTAATAGGTTTGTCAATAAATATTATATTAAAAGTATAATTTCCGATTCCATGCTTTATCTCATGCACCAACTCGCAAACTATGAAAGGACTAAGAAATAAGGACCTAAGTATAGATAAAAGAATAACATTCTTATGACATTTCCAATTTGATCTTCAAGTCACGGCTAGCAGAACATGAAATCGAGTTTCACTTAATTGTATTTATTCGACAAACTCGAAAAGGATCAGAAACGAGTTTAAAGCTTCAGTGAACGTGTCCCTTAAGTAAAACATCACAAGTGGTGCCGACAGAGCCGAACCTTTTCCACGCAAACAATTCCGTTTGTCCACAATTGTTGGCTTATAACTAAAAGTTGAAAAAAACACACAAAAACACTCACTTAAGTTCAATCCCCGTGCTAAGGGGATAAAGTAGGATAAGGCGTATCGTTTTCGTTCATAATCCTTACTAGAGGCGTTTTAGAAAAGTATGTTCTAAAGATTTATATAAAAAATAATAGTGCTGGTACAATCAATGGTTGAATGGAGAATGTTGTTTTGATACTGCTATTAGTTCGCGAACAAAAAATGAACAACGTTTTTTTAACATACGGTAGTCAAACATGACGGGAAGATAGAAAAAAAAACGTTTACATTTGGTACAAAATAGAATACACATACCACTACAATATTGAGTTTACGTACCATTTTCAAAACTAAATTTATGTAGTAATTTATAAACAATCGTTATATATACCTTTTGATTACATTTTTGTCTGGATGGAGTAATTTATTTCATTAAGAACAAATTAATCTATTGATACAATGTGTCAAAAATACTATTGATAGATATCAGCAGAACATAACCATGAATATGTGTTTAAATATACACCATAACCTACAAATCATATCAGCTAGATTCCAAGATAAAAAACTTACTAATCAAATCCGACGAAATACCAAACGAGGGCTTTGTAAATACCGCCACAGCCGTACAAAGTGCGGATACACATTTCTAAATGAGTTTTTCATGCTTCATGAGATAAACGTATGCGGCGGTATCAAACAAATTGCGCTCCAGTTTGGTAGGCAGTATCGACAGTCGATAAACCAATTCATGCCATCGACTCGATAACATTCTATTTTGTTCCGTAATTAAATTCCATTAAGCGCCGACATGTATTTGTAATTATCTGTCTCGGAATAATCTGAGATATTCGATTTGGTAAAGTTAATTTCTGACAATTAGTTGATAGCATTGATAAGTGTTATCCATTCATGTTCCCGATTTGTGCATCCAAATTGATTATAGCAATTAAATGTGGTGCACATTTTTGGACATTTAACTAAATCCTATTTTCATTTTTTTATTACGTCAAGCCTTTGAATTTAGTATAGAGATAAATGCTAAAATACTGGCTAAGAAACCATACGCTAATGTAATCGTAATTTAACTTATTCGGCCGCATTAACCAAACACTATTTTAAAGTCTTTGATCTCCGAAGTTTCAACATGGACCCGAATTGTTTGATGTTTATGCATCGTATTTGTAAGCGATTTCTAAACGGCGAACTGAAACGAAATGTTTAAACTACTCATCTGCGAGTCGGATGTTGCAGTTCCACTACTGATTGTGCTAATATATTATTTTTGCCAGTAACCGTATCAAAGATATGTATACTAGATATATGTTTCCGACGGATTTATGTCGCGTTCCGTTTGATATCTCGATGCTAAATTTGTTACCAAATGAAATCGGGTAAACAAGTCGTTGCGTTGTCTCTTTAAAAAATATACGGTTAATGCTATTTAATCGAATACTCGTCAAAAACTTAATATATTAAATGACTACCTAATTTAGCCCCATAATATCACCTGCCTGCTTTATATAAAACATCCAAAACTTTAAAGGAAAATAGCCCTCACGCAAAGGACTGCGCCCTTTAAAAAAATATCCGGCGAGCATTCAAACAAAAAGTAAATTGCGTCCTTACGTGGACAGTTTGTTTGACGAGAAACTAAGTGCACCGCGTCCGCTTTCGTTCGAGCAGCGATCCGTCAATCCGAAACTGCACGTCGAATGCGTGACATCCGTCCCGTTTAGACAAAAACGAGTCTCCACTGCGACCTTGCCATTGTCTCCCGACCTGTCGCTCGCTTGTTTTTTCCCCTCCCAATGCCTGGGAACACCGCCTTTGTGCCCATTCCCGAGGTAAATAAATCTCAAACCATGCGTTAATTTTAGATCTGTTAAATACAAGGCGCGATTTTTATGTGCCGAACACTATAGCCTTGTTTTACGGCTTTGGTTTATGTTTTGAGATGATAACGCGGCCTCTATACGATACTTGAGTAATGGCTCATAGACTACAATGTCGCAATGTTATTACCTACAAGGTTGCGTCAAGAAACCTCCGTTTTAAACGCCAACGCGTTTTACGACTGATAGAAGATAAAGACCCTCAACTAATTGTTTGTTTGTGTTGTTTCAGATGGTATCGTTCACGAGCATACTGTCGAGCGGTTGTTCCATCCACGCCCGCTTCCTTCTCTGCTCTGCGTTCGCGCCGCTCTGCTCGGAGGAGGTGTCGGGCTCGGTGAGCGCATGTCGCGCTCTCTGCGAGACCGTCGCCGACGACTGCAAGGAGCACATCAAGCAGCTCGCCCCCACCGTCATGCTGGACTGTTCCGCGTTCCCTCTCCGCGCGGATAGGAAGCTGTGCATGCGCCCGCCCAACGCCAGCGAGTCGGAGCCAGAGCCTCCACCGCCTTCGCGCTGGCCCTTCCACGAGCACGAGCTACGAGAACATGGATGCCCACCAGCCTACACAAGAGCCCCTACGGGAGCGTGCTGGCCCGCTTGTGGACAGAACGCAAGGTACAGCCAGAAGGACAAACGGACTGCTGAGATCTGGATGAACACGCTCGCGTGGTTTTCGCTCCTCTCTACTTCGTTCGCGCTGTTGACTTTCTGCGCGGAACCCTCACGATACAGATATCCAGAAAGGCCAATCGTATGGATGGCGGCGTGTCACGCGATAATCGCCCTTGCGCACGTCACTAGAGGATGGTTGGGAGCAAAGATGGTTTCCTGCGCCGGCACCACGTTAGCTGTCGATGGTCTCGCGTCTCCCACGTGTGTAGCCTTCTTTTCTCTAACTTACTATTTCACTCTGGCTGCCGATGCGTGGTTCGCTAACGCTTGCGTCGCCTGGTATCTCACCGCGGCCAGTGAGTGGTCAACAGAAGCGCTGGAGCGAGCTGCGGCGTACCTACACGCAGTGTCATGGGGCTGGGCTGGTGCGTGGACGGCAGCAGCTTTAGCGTTGAGAAGAGTCACAGCGGACGAGTTGACGGGAACATGTGGGATATCCGACGCAGCTGCTGCAGCGCTGGTAGGAGTACCTCGAGGAGCTTTACTGGTGACGTCAGTAGCGCTTGCCATCGGAGCCTGTCCCGGCATCATGCGAGTGCGGCGGGCGTTAGACTCGCGCGGTGCGAAGAGAGTAGGGAGACTGGCGGCGCGGGCGGCCGCCACAGGAGTACTGTATCTCATCCTAGCATCTATCGGAACGGGGGCGAGAGTGCTGGAAGCTCGATTGCGCGAGGCCCAGTCGGGGCTGGCGCTACTGGCGGCGGAGGAAACCGGGAACTATGAGGACTCGGTGGGATCTAGTGCAGTGTCAGTGTGCCTGTGTTTGTCGTGCGGGATAGCCGCGGGCTCGTGGGCATGGTCGAGGAAGTCGGTGGTGGTGTGGCGGAAGGCGCTGTGCCCCCCTCGGAAAGCGCCGTGCTGCTCCCCACCCCTCCTTCGACCCCACCACCCCTACTATAAGAGACCTCTACACGTGTCTAGAGTATGACGTCGTCTCAAAGACTTTATTGCCTTCCGTGAAGGCACTCTCGTTCTGTACAAATGTGTAAATAGTGTAAATGTTTAACTATACCGTTGTTTTTAATATAAAACTTGATTTCATTTAATATGTGTTTTATTAATAAACTGTTATACATATGTTACATATTATGGTACATTTACATCTCTATACAAACACAACATTAGTAACGTATTTTACATAGGCCTGAAATCTAGATATTCAGACTTCGGCTATTAAAGAGCTCAATTTCAAATTTTAATACCGAAATAAAATATTTTTTGGCACATCTGGATCGGATTTGTACCATATAATAATAATTAAATGACAGCCAATAAATAATTTTCTAAATCAATTAAATATTGAACCAATTAATAACATCACAAATAATTATAAAAGGCCAATAAAATACATTGAATAAATATTTTTAATTTATAATTTTAATTTTAAATTAATTATATATAAAAATTTGCAATTTAAAATTGAGCTCTCCAATAATTTTGTACAAGTATATCAGAGAAACAATGTAGATATACAATCGAACATTAAACAAATGAACATATCGATCACTTATGTCCGATACGCAAAAATTATCACAAAACTATGAAAAATTAATAAAATAAAGTCGAAGATTTATGTAATTTTCTGGAATGTGGTATGTAGAAAAATAGATTATACGATATAATTTTTTTGCAAATTATAAATTAAGCCGTAGTAAGATACAACACCTATCTATACATCAATAACTAAAATACATGCAAAACTTCACCATTTCCAACAAATGCGCCATAATTATTGCATAGTAATATTTATAGTTTTTCTAGAAGTGAATCGACCATAACTTAATTAAAATCTGTTGAATCAAACCACATTACTATACAATAATTACAACAATAGTAAAGCATTAAACATATTTCATAAATTCGACTAATTAGTAATTGAAACAAGGTATTCATTTATTAGATTATCGATCTTGAAATTTATTTCACTAGATGGCGTTGTAGACATTTATCGGTTCCTACCCGCATTTGTGATAGTTTGCATTAATAAACCCCAAAACTAGTTGATTTTTTACTTTGCAATGTACCCATCAGTGTAGAATTTACTTGCATATAAAATTTTTTAATGTAATGCACGAGTATAATATTTAGTATGTGCGCATTACTCAAAGATATTTCAAGTTATTCAAATTCCCCTGCGAATGTTTCGTTGGCTCTCACGCATTAGGTCGTAGAGGGACTAGGGTAAAATGTTTTAAACATTTTCTAATGATTATAATTGAAAGTCACGATCGTCAATAATGAGACAAACCGGAGAGGAAGAAACATTTACTAAAACAATAATTTTACACTAAAACAGGTCCGTGTAATATCATACTTTAGGATTTAAGACTATGCGAAGGAGCCATCGGTATTTTAGATCCCGCACGATAAAGATAACACTCATAGTTTAATAATCATTTTATTATAACGAAGGTTTTTAATTTAAATTATACTCTCAAAAAATAAATATCCTTATTTAAATAAATTTTAGTTTAATGTAACAAAATATCACCAATCAAATATATTACTTGAATACATAGAAATATAAAAATATATTAATTTTGGATACACATAATTTTTTCTTTAAAAAGTTAATTTATACGAAACAAAAACAATGAATAAATGAATGCATTGGAACAAAAACACAGAGAAAAATAAATAAAAACACTTTTTTTTACAATAAATGGGAAATATTTTTAAAGTTATCGTCTTTTAACATTTTCTATACAGAGGCCGATCAATGACAAATTGTTGGAGCTGTATTAAGAGATGCAACTGAAGTCGCAATGTAGTGTGATATCAGCTGAGATGGTTTCAAGTTAAGGCCAGCATCTCAAGTAACTCCATGGTTAATAAACCCATAGTAACACCAGCTCACACGATATCTCATGTCAAAATATGTGACGGATTTTGACAGCGGAGTTCTGTTATATCAACGGCAACCACTCAGCTGAGATTAAGTTCTTAAACGTCATTTTAAGCTTGGTTTATTAAATAGTGCAAAAAATTACATGTCTTCTTGAGAGTTTACTCAAAGATGAGATTGATTAATATGGCCCTTTGACATTGACAAACTCGAACCAGCTACGATATATCAATAAAATATCTATAGATAATCGTAGGATGTGATGTTTAATTATACTTAACCCAATGTCATGGCAAAGACAAGACGTTTCAATAAAAGAACCCAATCTTAATATTCGATCTATAAACCAATCAGAATACATATTGCAAGTATGTCAAAAAATACTTTGTTCTGATTGGTCAATTTACGCGATAGATTAAAAAAAAGTTTAATAGAAAGAAGGTTTAATAGAAACGTTCGTTAATAAGTAGGTTCTTTTTGTTCAATATAATAATTTTGAATGCTAAAGATGGTCACGTCAGTATTTAGAAAATCGAAAAATATTTTCAAATCTTAAAAACGGCGTCGTGACGTAGCGGAAAATGAGTCGAGTGATGTAGAAGGTTCAATTGCCGAATCGAGACTAATGAGTGGTCGATATTAGTGTCACCCGTAGTGTCTGACATCCACGACGAAATATTTTTATTATAATCTTGAGTCACCGAGTGATGGATGTCTTTAGGTGTCCATTTGATATTAATCAGTTTGATAGGCGCACATACATTTGTCTACATTATATATCAAGGTGAGAGTAAAGTTATGTTATTATGTTGGCACCTCGGTGGTTCTAACGAAAATACAAAATAACATTGAGGACACCTTGTATAAAGCAATGATAACGTAGCAAATATGGAATACAATAAAATTTAAACTACAGCCAATTTTTATTCGGCTTGTGAAAGATGGCGCGAAAATTTATCGAGGTGCCAAGTTAGTTGAAGAATACCACAGACTAAAATTGTCTCAATTTAGATATTAAATAATTAAAATCATCTATATTATCTACAGCCAGGTACCCATATCGTATTCGTTCAGCTATCCTTCTTGTGTTGACATTAGAGTATCGAAAACCTCCGAACCGCCCATGCCTTGACTCGAGCCGAAATAACTAGAAAAGTTGAATATACTAGACTCCTGCCTCACATTGTCTGTCGATCCAAAATGTGTTTTATTACTGTGCATCGGAGTCGTATTTTCACTATAGGATTTCTTATCGATAATTGAGAGTAACGGATTTTTAAGACTCGACGGCTCGTATAGTGTGGCCTCTTTTGTCGATAATTCATTCTCATTGTAGGGGTTAGTTAAATACTCAGCGTACAATTCACTTTGTTGTACAAGTTCTGTTGTAGATGTGTCGTTATTTGTATCTGCTATAATGTTGTTTTGTATCGATACTGGTTCTGTTGAAATTGGGGTTAAAGTCGATGTTTGATGATCTATATTTTGGGTTAATAGCACTTGATGATCGATATTTTGATTTTGCTGTGGTGTTTGAATTTGATGCCCGATATGCTGCATGTGCGGTAATGTTTGATATTCGATATATTGGTTTAGTGGTGGTACTTGCTGATCGATATTTTGCACTGGCGCTGTTGCTTGATGCTCGATAATTTGAGTCGGTAATGTCGATAAGTGATCGATATTTCCAATCGGTGGTGATACTGGCAATTGATCGGATCTTTCAGGTTGCTCTGTTGTGATAGGCTCTTGTGGTTTTGGTGGTGGCATCGAAGCCTGCGGGTACAGGATCGGCATTTGCGACTGTATCGAGACGCCGATCGGTGTGGATATCATCTGTGAAATAAGTAATAATAAAAAATCTAGTGGTATCTTTCCTATGATATAGATTTTAACATATGACTTAGCAACGTGGCGAGGTTGGTTCATTTTTCATCTTAGTATAGCGTACAAAGTAATTTGGGACTCGATGTAAACTACTGTAGTCAAAATGTAACATTAAACAATACAAGCCATTACAATCATCGACAGCAGCTGATGCTGACCTACGTTTCTGGATGTTGGGCTAACCCCGAAACGCGAACCGAAACCGCCTCAACTGAACAATCCAATATAAGTTTACCATGTATTCGATAATCGATATTCCGTATGATACAAATTTATATTCCTACCAGAAAAGCTATTGTCATTCAAAATGACCTACTGGACATGAATAACCTGCGAACGTTTATGAATCATTCAATAACTATTATCTATATATATAAAAATCAATTGCTGTTCGTTAGTCTCGCTAAAACTCGAGAACGGCTGAACCAATTTGGCTAATTTTGGTTTTGAATTAATTGTGGAAGTCCAGGGATGGATTAAACGGTGACGAACATAAATAATAAATAACGGAAAATACTAAAAACGACAATATAAGTTTTCAATACAAAATGTTCCTAGCCATGAAACATTCGATGTCTTTTGTCTTTTTTAGAAATAAAGAATTGGCCTGGCTGTCACATATATATAGGTGCGTTCAGAAATTTGTCTGTTTCATAGTTGTACTATGAGGTCCGATTTCTTTGGTTTATTTTGTTCAAATACAAAACATTTCAGAAATAAATAAAGTGTAAAAGTGTCAGTGGGTTCTTAAAAATACAAAATAAATAAATAAATTTCAAGACTATTATTAAAATCTATCATCAATTTGTCAGTGCGTGAGAACTTTATTTAATGTTATTGTCGCAAAATGCCACGGAGAAGATGACTTAGATCGTCGAAGTTTATCAAATGTGCGACGAGCTTCTTCACGTGCAAGCCGTACTGTTGACTAACGGGAGACAGATAATGATAACATACGTATTGGTATGGCAAAATTGCGTTCCACGATGAATAATAATAATAAATGTATGTAGGTGATACGAAGTTCACCGGGTCATCTAGTCTATATATATAAAAATGAATTGCTGTTCGTTAGTCTCGCTAAAACTCTAGAACGGCTGAACGGATTTATCTTATCTTGGTCTTAAATTATTCGTGGAGGTCTAGGGAAGGTTTAAAAGGTGAGAAAAATTCGAATAATTGCCGGGAAAACCCTCAAAACAGCATTTTTCTATTTCCCATACAAACGTTTTCTAACTAATACGTAGAGTCAATTTGAGCTTTATTGCTATTGTATAAAGTTCACTGTTGTCTAAGCAATGTAGGTGTGTTCCTAACATCAAAGCAGTGTGCGTTGGAGTACAGAATATAATAATGTAATGTCGCGTTCTGAAACTCAACAAAAGTGATATCGCGGACCCGACTAAATTGAACAGTCACAAAATTTAATATATCATTAGTTATTTGGTTGGCTTCATGACATTATTTCTTTTGTTTTACTTTAAAATGCATGTTTTCGTTACGGACAATTTTTGAGCTACTTTTGCATATCTATACTTATAATAAATCTGTAGAGAGGTCAATTCTGTACATGAAATATATTTCCAAAATAACTGGGGGTGATTAGGGATCGATACTGATGCCAAAAATGCAATTAGTAAAATTTTTGTCTGTCTGTCTGTATAACCGTTATAGAAACAAAAACTACTCGACGGATTTTAACTTAACTTGGTACAATTATTTTTCATACTCCTGAGCTGGTTATAGTATACTTTTCATCACGCTACAATTAATAGGAGCATAGCAGTGATGGAAAATGTTGGGAAAACGGGAGAAGTTACTCCATTTTTAAGCTTCCGTCATTTCGTGTGCAACCTTAATGGTTAAAAGTTCCTTCGATTTCACCAGGATCGCATCATCAGACCCTGACCGGACAATCGGACCACCTGCATACCACCATAAATTAAAAAAACATCCCGACAAATTGAGCTCCTTCTCCATTTTTGAAACCCGAAATCCACGCGGGCGAAGCTGCGGGCGGAAGCTAGTTAATATATATATATATATATATATATATATATATATATATATATATATATTGTATATCAAATTATTATCGCAATCAATACGATTTAGCGGGCAGTTGATATGACATTTATTGTTATGATGAGATGGCATTTTATCGAACACTTACGTTATACAAAAATACGAGTTATACGGTTTTAAACCATATCTATTGCCAACAAATACGTACAATTTACTAGGACTTCGAAAATGGTCAAAAGCAAATTTTATGGGCATATTGAATAACATGGCCATAAAAATTCAAACTGAGTTATAAAGTCATAAAATAATACTTATCGCTACTGTAATAAAGCAGTTCACGAATATATTCGATTATTGTTAAAGCGGTGCGATTAAAGCAATATTAAAATGATAAATTATAAACATTCTTTCACACCATTGTAACATTATGCAACGATGAGAATTTTTGTTTCATTCTCGGGTCAGACTTTGAAAAATTACGTAAGAATTTTGATTCGAAAGCTAGGTTTTTTTTCTGATGTGTAAATAAATTTACTCTACATCCAAAGATGGTAAAGAAATAAACTTGTTACCCTGCTTTATGCGTTCAGGGTTATAAATATGAACTTACATTCATGAAATTCACACTTACATGTTATATCTCATACTAGTGTCCTTCACCAAACAAAGTTAGTTTATATGAATTATTGTTTTAGTCAAAAGTAAAACCAAAAAAATTATATAACATACATTGCCAGTCATACCTCATTCAAAGGCTGGAGCAGAACTGATGACGTCAGCCCGGTCTGATCATACAGTGGGTTTCGAATAGGCACCATTCCGCTCACGGGCGTCGGCGCGACCAATGTTGGCGTCGCCATTGGCGGCGTCTGGCTCAGGTTCACCGGCGAGTGCGCCAACGTTGGCGACATTTGGCCAAGTATTGGCGACTGTGTCATACTAAGAGAGGTTTGGACCTGGATAGGGCGAGGCTGGGGCAGGATCGTGGGCGTGCTGGGGCCGAGCGGGACCAGGGTTGGAAGGTTGGTGGGTAGGGTCGGTTGCATGTGACTGGGAAGGTTTGATGATGGCTTCGTGTTGTCTTTCGCTGAAAATTTAAAGATTATTCAGAATTGTGCTAAGTCTTTTGTTACCATCTTATAGCTTTTGAGAGGCGACGCAACGGAGCGTTGCGTTACAGTTTAAACAAAAAAAACAGCGTACAAAGTAAAAATAATAAGTAATAAAAGTTATAACAATTATTAATAAAATGCCAAATCGAAACATTTAAAGCAATATTTGGTAAATAAATATTATTACCTTGTGGGAAAAGTTCTTCTTTTAGAGTAGGCATGAACTCTCCTATTTTCTCCCACGTTAAGTACCACAGATCGTTGTATCCATCGCCGTTGCTGTTGCTAAATATCTGCGATACAACACATTTTTTTATAGAAATTGATCACACTTCATTAAGTAATGCGATATTTGAATATTTTGTATGTATGTTTTAATTTGTATTTTTAGCCATATACATATATATTTGAAGTTGTATTTCGGTCGTTCGAGCAGGCTGTAGTGTAGCGTGTGGTAGTGGTAGTGGTGGTACGGACCCGCACGGAGTCCATGACGAGGATCATGTTCTTGAGCGACTCGAGCGCGGCCTCGGTGAGCGCGTCGTCGGCGCCCGCCGCCACGAGCGCGCGCTGCACGCCCACCACGCGCGCCCACAGCGCGCCGAACGACCCGCGACCGCTCAGCGCCGACAGGTGCTGCAGGAACACCTGCGCACGCGCACGCGCACCGATACACACTCACACATGCACTCAAAAACCATCAGCGAATAATTTCACTAATAGATTGACACGCGGCTAATTTTACTCGTGCAAGGTCGTTCACCCCGCTTATCAGCTGTTATTCGTGTTGCATTGCGTTTTTTTAAGTATTTTAAAAAAATATTTATCCATGATTAATGAGCTATAAAAATACAAAATCCATTCATAATATAATTAGTGAAAAAACAATTGTTATACTGAAAGAATCTACGAGCACTTTTCATCTATCTTCGTTGTCATCATCACACAGTACAAAAGACTACCGAATCTATGTATGATCGTTACCTTGCACATAATAGTGTTAGCTCTCGCCGCGGTGTCGGCTCTCCTGGGAAGCTGTTCTAGCAGTGGGAACAGCACGCTCTCGAAACAAGCCTCCCACCCGGCGCCGCCCATTGCGGAGAGACCCGGGACTAATAGAGCTCGCTGGAGGTACGCTATGGCGCTATTGGCCACCTGTAATAAGTTTTTTTATAAGCAACGATTCGAAATAAATTAGATTGTGGTGTGGAGAATAAAAAAAAATATTATCGTCTTTAAAACTTATCACCATAGCTTTGATATGTATGGTATGTCTTGTTATGTATAGTTGCCGTCAAATTTTAATTATATGTCGATAACTTTTTGTTACTGTTGGCAGACATCCAATGCACAAGATATTAAAAATTAGTTTAATAATTAGATCATACAGCCAATTCAGATGACATTGTTTTTTTTTAATACAAAAAAATATTTATTGATTGATTCAAAAGTTCGAGTAGAGTAATGAAGACCTCTTTTTTCTTTTTTTTTTCGCGGCAAAAAACACGCTTTCGACTGGCGGACTGGATGTTAATTAACCATTACTCAATATTCTATCTGAAGTAACTTTGCCATGCCCATGGAAAAATAAGTAACTTTGAAACCATATAGAAACATAATAGGTATTTACAACTGACCTGCTTCCTCCTATCAGTGCAGAACATGGCGATGCCCTGCAGCAACGGCTTCCAGGCCACGTCCCAGAGGTCGTACTCCTCGGTGCGCTGCTCGGCCTCGTCGCGCCACCACTTGAAGATCTGCGCCGTGCGGCTGTGCAGTGTGTGCATCAGGTCCAGCAGCTATATCCATAATACATCATCATTTATTAAATTCTAAGATCAGGAATTAGGGATTATTATAGCGTGACGTGGAAGTCAAGCAAGGAGTTTTTGTAAACAATCTTTGTGGCGACTTAAATTATAATAAAACTAGCGACCCGCCCCGGCTTCGCACGGGTGCAATGCTGATACTAAATACACTACAGAAAAACTGTGTACGTTGTATATAAAAACATAGCGGCTCGCTCGGGCTTCGCACGGGTATAACATAACAAAATAACAACAAAACAACAAAATGACAATCCCACCTGTATGCTGACCATGTGGTACTGGTCCAAGGTGTCCACCTCTTCGTCGCTGGAATCGTCGTAGCCGCGTCGACGAGCTGAACTCGGCCTTGACTTACGACCGTCACGAGTTTTGCCTGGTTTCTTACCTATAGGCATTGAAAAAGTAAATAAATAAAATGATGAAAAGTAGACGTGGGGGGTAACCTATAAAATGAACGGAAGCATAAATAATTTTCGATGCGTATATTTGAGTATACAAGTAGGAATGCTTTGTGTGTAGATAGGACTTGGGTATGCACGTGCGTGTGCGTTTGCGTGTGCGTGCGTGCGCGTGCGCGTGCGTACCGTGGTGCGCGGTGGCGGCGGCGAAGATGCGCACGGCGCGCACGGCGGCGCGGCAGTTGTAGGGCGTGACGTGCGCCACGTCGCGCACCACCAGCGCCAGCGCCTCCGCGCAGCGCGCCAGCGCCGACGCGCGGTGGGCGCGCAGCGACACGCCGCACCACTCCGCCGAGCTCGACGTCGGCGAGTCCGCCGAACTCTTCACCTGCAGGCGTACACACGCTCACTCTTACCAAATCTACAATCTCTAATTCTAGAGTTACGTGTCACATGTTAATAATTCAATTACCTGTTTTGCTTACATATTATCACAATTTTGAAGATAACCTACAAACTGGTATTAAGTTAGTTAAAAATTTCAATTGCAAAAAAAGTTCGCATTCAAAAATGGAACAGTTTATTCCAGTGGGACATGATAACACTGTTACGACTAATCTCAATTAAAACATATTCAGCAAATATATTCTACTCCTGAAATTACATCAACATAAAAATTGACTGTGGAATATTTCACACTGTTCATTTGGAATATATATGCCATCTACCAGTATCCATCCTTGCGTCTGCGGCGAGTGCGACAGCTCGCTCTCAGACGACACGCTGGTCGGCCGGCGCTCGCTCTCGTCCTCAGAACCCTCCGACCGACTCGACGTTGCTGTGAACAAAACGTTAGTAATTCAATAAAATTATCATAAGGAAAATGCACGCGGTAGACTACTATTGTAAAAAATTTGAAAGTAACACACTGTCCAACATACTTTCTATATAAATTGTATGTAGAAAAATTTTGGTCCTTATAACTGGATATAATGATCTTCGACTTCAATTAGCTTGAATAATACAATTATAATAGAAATACAGTAGAGGCTGTAAAGAAAGTATTGCTCACTGGAGTTGTAAGAGTTGTTAGGCGCCTGGTTGGGCCATGCGCCGGCGCCGGCGGCACACAGCAGCGCGAACACCACGTCCCACTCCGCCGCGCTGTGCACGTTCTGCGCCGACGTCTTCACCAGCTCGTACACGCCGCACGAGATCTGATGACAGATAAATATTTACAGCAATGCTTTAAAAACTTACTGGCATTATTCACGGTCTGACAATGGTTGTTAGTCACCACCCAGTTGTGAAATTTGCACCTATTTAGAATTGTTGAACATAATTATTTTCTTTATAAATCCATTTTTTTGGTATAGTTTTCTTGATTAAATCGCTTTGCTAACAATAAAGAGCAGTAATGCTGTCCACGACTATTGTTTTTTTTTACTTAACAGATAGTTATGAGGACTATTCAAGAATTAGTAAACATTGATATCCGTATTTAGTTGAAGTTATGCGCAACGTACGACGTCGGCCTGCTGGTAGAAGAGTTTGTAGGGCAGATGGAAGAGCAGCGTGAGGTGGTGCAGCACGGGCGCGGCGCAGTGGTCGCAGCGCATGAGGCGCGCCGCCGTGCGCAGCAGCGCCGTGAGGCAGCGCGCCACCACCTCGGCGCAGCGCGTCGCCGCCCACCACACCACGCGCCGCATGTGCCCGCCCGCCTCCTCCCACACCGCGCCCAGCCGGTCTCTGCGGACACACAACGAGTTTATAATACAGCTTAAACCAATTCTTAAAGTACCCGGAACCGGAGGGAATGCATGAAAAGATTAATGAAGGTGGAGGAAGCGCAAGAAGTATGCCAGGATCGTGCAAAGTGGCAATCCATAGTCTCTGCCTACCCCTATGATAAAGGCGTGATACTATGTATGTATGTATGTTAAACCAATTCCGATTTCTTCTAATAGAAAATCGATATTTGATTGTATGTGTTTGAAAAGAATCATAAAATCTTACCTGTTCTGAATAAGAGTCTGTCCGAGTAGTTCCAAGAAGAATATGACGATGTCCTCCAACTGAGGGTTCAGTTGGAGGCTGTCGGCGTCGGGAGGAGTTCCCGCCGCCACCATGGCTCTGATCAGCTCCTGCATGAATGGAAATACAGTATACTTACTGAAGCACACAACAACGAACACGGTACACAGTGTGGTTAAAAATCTAACATGAAAGTGCGTTTCAAAGTCAAGCACTATCTCTTCTACCTGTCCCTCTCTATTGCGGAGTCGTCTGGTGGTAGAATATATTTCATATTAGCCCAGATTGCAACCACTGCACACCAGGTTTTAAAAAAGGCCGGCATTATTGTGTCGACTGTCGAGGGGTCATCATCTCTCGTCAGTCGACATTCTATTGGACCCCACTTCACTTACCATCAGGTGCAGGTCACTTTGTTGTGCCCGTGTAAAAAAAAGACTTTATGGATAGTTCAAAGTTCATTTTGGACAACTGCCATGATAGCAAAGCTCACCTGCAAGCTCTCAATTGGTAAGAACTTAGTCTCCGTGATGAGCAGCCCTGGCAGGTTGCACTTGGCGACGCAATCTGTCGCCGCGTCGATCAGTGCTTTCTCGTGAGGCGTGGGAGCCCGCATACCTAATCATCAGACAAAAAAGATAGTAACTTGATACTAAAACAAAAATGTAACATTTTTAATTGGTGGGTTTTGAATGTAGCTGGCTTGGTGGTAAATGCAATCATTTACCACCACATACCACTATGGATAGCCCAATGGCTTTCAATAAACAACAACAACGTCAACCGGTACTTTAAACATAAAGTTTTGTTCGCCATTCTGAAACATTGCATTCTAATGACCAGTAATCACACTGACTACGAAGTTCACTCATTACGGAAAAAAACAGTGCTTACAGTACAATAGACGGTCGATGATACGCAATTTAAGACTGTTACTAAGAACATAAGAAAGCACTCACCACTCTCTCCAAGCGCGATGTAAGAGTAGAGACTAGACAACAGCCCGGCTTCGGAGCCGCGCGCCGCCTCCCTGATCAGCGACACGGTGCCGCTCGGAGACAAGTAGTCTTCCGCCTCCACTAGACACTGTACAAAGGAATATAGTTTTTATATATGAATCATGAATATTCAGTGTCTTAGTCGGGAAATATAATATTCATGTCTGGCTCGAAGGACCACAGTCCGAACAGGCAGACATGACTGTATTGGCTGGCGAGGGATTGTGATGTTGCATCCATCAATACTCTATCTGGACGCCATTAGTGCAGTAGGTGGTCGGTACCTTGGGCAGCAGCCGCCCGACGTAGAGCGTGCGCACTATCTCGAGCAGGTGTCGCCACGCGTCCCTCGCGGTATGCGCGTGGCGCGCCCACACGCCACAGCCACGCCGCAGCGCCGCCTGCGCCTTCAGCGACTGGCCCAGCGACACGCCTGGAAGAACACTCAACAAAGTACTTTAACCGAATTCAAATAAAGTTTAAATATAGGTACAAGAAGGTGTTAATTAGTTTTGGTGGCTCGCAGTGCGTACGGACCGATGGCGATGTAGTTGGGGTGCACGGGCGCGAGCAGGCCGGTGAACTTGCAGAGCGTGAGCAGCAGCGTGTCCATGCGGAGCGCGTCGGGCGGCGTGCGCGCCAGCAGCGCGGCGCAGCGCTCCAGCCCCGCCAGCGCCTGCAGCGCCGCGCTGCTGCTGCTGCTGCTGCTGCTGCTGCTGCTGCCGCTCTCCACCTCCTCCGCGCTCGGCGGCGCCGCGCGCTCGAAAGCGGCCGACAGCGCCGTCACCTGCGAATAATTTCACGACTAATATTTTAGAGTTCCTTGATTCCTCGAACTCGATTATTAGGAAATGCAACGATATAGACGGAGTTAAACAAACTACCGACTTATTGGACTGGCATAAATATTATCACACAATTTCAAGGGGCAGTCTGACTAGCTATACATAAACTGGTATAATCCACGAGTATATAAAACACAACGTACAGCAGGCGGACAGGCGAGTGCGAAGAGCCTGGCGAGCAAGTGCTGGTGTTGTTGCGCAGGCGCAGAGGGCGGCACGCGGTATCGTCCAGCAGGCGCAGCGCCGCGGCGCTGCAGCACGCGCCACAGATAGGCCTCGCGCACCGACCCCACGCGCTCCGCAGGCATCACCATCTCCTCGTTCCTACACAACAAACAGACATCTTACAATTCCTAATATCATGTCAACCCGTGCCAGTTTCTGAGTGAGACAAAAGTAAAAAAGGATAGCCTTTTTTATTCTAAATTTAACCAATGTAAGCCACACTGGAAAAAAATATGTAGAAGATACGATAGCCAGGTATGATTAGATCGCTGTTCTGTAATAGCGCTTATCATCAAGCAATAACTTTGTCATTCAGTTTAAAAAAACATTTAAATTTTCAATCCTTCACACTACTAACTTGATAGAGTGGAATATCTGCTCAAGCATGGTCTGGTCGAAGTCGCCGGAGCCGTTGCAGCCGCGCAGGTTCTTCACGAAGTCCTCCACGGTCATGGGCACGTTCAGCTTCTTCGCGTTGTGGTTGTGCTGGTCCATGTTGAGCATGATCACCGCGTACGCGAGCCGGAACGCTGCGTCTGTGTTCGCGAACGGTTCACCGTTCGTGGACTGAAAACAAAAATCCGGGACATTTTGGGATGATTCTGGAGCTCAGCGAAGGACGCAATGTCTCTTCCTCAAAATAAGTTGAACCACTTTGTAGTTACGAATACCGAAACATTAACATAAAGAATAAAAAAAAATGTGAATCGCCATCTGATATATTTATCAATTTGTCGATGGGCCCTACTTCTATCACATCATGGGACACAACACGCTTGGCTAAGTGGGTGTCCTGATGCACCTTCGCGCCTAAAGGCGTGATTTATGTTTGGTTTTGTTAAGCTCAACGTTTCCCAAACTGTTATGTAGTAGTACTCACATGCCACCTCTCCGCGAACCTCTCCATGACGAGGAATATGAGCGGCGCCTCGCCGGGCAGGCGGAAGGTCTCGAGGTAGAGGCGCAGCGCCTGCTCGATGCGCAGCCCCGCGTAGTCGAAGGAGTCCGCGAAGGCGCCCAGCACGCTGGAGCCGCCGCCCTCCGCCTCCTCGCCGCCGCGGCACGAGCGCTTGCAGATGTATTCACCTGGGGGGAAATGTCACACAATTATAATGTTGCCCGATGTGGAAATCATACCCAGGAACAGATCAAGAGATACAATCCGTATACACTATCACAAAACCAAGAGAAAGCTAAATATTATATACGTAATGTCCTACTTTCTGGCTTTGTAATTGGGGTTATTATTGATTTCCGTAATTTGCTACACCCTATATAGGTGATTGAAAAATTAAAGACTATATCCTTTGGTGTGGAATTGATATTTTTATCTCGGCAGTCCATACTTTAACCCACCCCAATGTGAAATTGGCACAATACACCTTTGCAAGCACATTACATCATAGAGTTGGTTTAGATTTTTAGACCGCCCTACCGCCTCCTGAGTTCTCATTCAGAATGACCCCAAATTATGGTAAAAATCCAAAACAAAATATTGCCCGACCCCTGTCATTCTATCAACTGTTTTTAACATTCGAACAATACTAGGATGAAAGTCTTACCAATCATCTTCTTGTCCAGATCAGGGTTCTCTCTCAGGAATATGGCTACCTCATGTGGATCTAGCGGCGTGGCCAACACTCCGTGCTCCTGAAGGAACTCTATACCTCTCTCTGGTTTCTGATTAAACAATTCTGTGCCTTGTGTTACCCACTGAAAAAAATATATTTTTCATTTAAATTCAAATAAAATATATTTGTTACGGTTTCAGCATCGAAACAATAGCTTGGATCGCTACACAAATTTATTCCTTCTGTTATATTATAAGACTTTATTAGAAAAAAGTTTGTAAAAAACAACGAATGGGATGGATAAAATTTGGCATTCGGGTAGACTACGCTACTTTTATCCATACTATTTATATTTTAAGGACCTTTGTAGCAAGACAGTTTCGTTCGGTGAAGCTGCAAGCAACACCTAGTTTTGCATAAATCCACTACAAAAACTCTTTAATTACAAACTGATCTCACCTTTTTCATATTCTTGATATTGTCCAACTCTGCCTCCGTGGGGAGATCGGTCGACGGCTTGTGTCTCCCCGCTCTCCCCACGCCCACGTACTGACTAATATCATGTGTCACGTGATCACTCACGACACTCGCGTCATCCAACCCACCCAGCTCGAGCGTCACGTGGCCACTCCTGCCATACCTCGTCTCTTTCTCACACTCTTCGCTAGATATATCTATCTCTTTCACCTCTTCCTTCATTTGACTACCCGTCTCTATCGCTTCAATGATCGTCAGCAAAGCTTCTAATGATAGAGAATGAATGTTATACGCCGTAGAAGACACCACATTCTTCGACAGTAGTTTAGTTATTTCTTCGAAAGTGTTCATGCAGTAGACATCGCAATCGTAGTTCAGATATAGCTCAGTACAGAATCCCGGTATTCTGAATAGCTGGATGATACTCTCGATAGCTAAATGGTGTATCTCTTTTAGCTCGTATATCGCTTTCGTCGTGTCGGCCGATATTATCTCTATAATCTTCTTGAAGAACGCTTCTATCTGGAATTTGAGGTGGAAACGCAACGCTTCGAAGAGTAGGAACGTCACTTGGAGGTCGAGAGCGAAGATGGATATGCGTTCTGTGCTAAGTAACTGGAAATAACAAAGCATAAAAATTAATATAAAATAAAATACTGTCTCGAATGTCATATTGCATTCTGCTTGAGATGTCATTTCAAATAACGCTAATTAAACAAGCAACAATGTTCTTCAGAGTAAAAGCACACAATACATACACATATTGGCGGCAGAAATTAACGAAATAGCAACCATAACCTTCTTATGCGTAATCCTTATTTACATATTTTTTTTACTATTTTTATTTTGATTCATTATTATTATTGTGATCTTTGTTTTTTCATCACTGAACACTGAACAATAATAATATTTTTTCATATACTCACACTGAGCAAATTCCTGCACAATGGATCTTTCACCAAGTACAGCAGTGACGGGTAAGTAGCTAGCTGGTCCGCAGCCACCTCCAGGGCAGTGCCCACTAACGACAACCCAAGCTGCACCATGGCGGACGTGTTCTGAGAGTCCAGAGGGTTGCACAGGGATATCAGGAACCTGGAGAAAATTATAATGACACTATAGATCTGATATAGCTGATTACACACAATAAATTAATCACTTGTTTCCCCTATTCATCTCCTCTATGGCCGCCAGTTCGATAATTATCTTCGTGACACCCATGAGCTTACTATCGGGAAAGCCACTAGCATATTTACTAACCTTTTTTTTATACGGTCCCGTAAAAGTGATCCTGCTGCACCTGATGATAAATAGAGTGGGATCCAATAGAATGCCGACTGATGGAAGATGAATACGCCTCAACAGTCGACACAATTATGCCGGCCTGTTGAAACCGGATATACACAGGCTGATCCCGGAACGCGACAAACTTACGTGGCCCACTATGGAGGGTTTTTAGACCTTGTGTACGGTAGTCGCTATCCAGGTGAATATAAAATATATCCTACCACCAGTATAGTCCATGCCATAAAAAAAGAAATAACGACTTCCTACTTGCTCACCTGAACAGTTCCCTGACGCACGTGAGCCCGTACGGCTGCAGGTTGACGGCGTCCTGCTGCGGCGTGAACCGGATGCCTCTGTGGTTCACGTACTCTTCCAGCTTCTCCTTGTCTGCTGTATCGGATGCCGCCTCGACCGTCTCCTCTGAAGGTGGCTTCGGCTTGCTCTGCTTAGCGCCGTCCGGCTCTTGTTGGTCTGCCACTTTAAATTTTACATACATAATGAGCCTATTAAACTATATGTGGGTATTGTAGTTTGGTATTCGAGGTGCCTTAGTGTATGTCGGAGATAAGCCAGTATCCACGTGTTCGGAGTCCATTATAATGAAAACACACTTAATATTGGTTGGTTTATTCTCTCTCGATCTTGGAACACAAGTGAAGTGAATTTAAAAGACCAGGCTTTATATAATCCAATTGAGTCATAGTGAATTTAACTGCAACTTCCTTTTTTAGAAAAATAATTAAAATTACTGTACAATAAATTGTAGGTTATAGCTGAATATTCAAAATTAATATTATAATGAATTTTACATAATTAAATATAATATTACTTTACATAAATAACTTTTTAAGTAAGCAAACTATTATTTTACATTATTTGCTAACAGATGGCGCTATTAACAAGGTGTGAATATTTTTACTTATAGATTAAAACAATGATATAGAAATCAGGATAATATTAACAATTCTAATTGAATTTACTTTAGACGTTTAGATTACATAAACCATTAAATAATGATTTAAATAAATATCCATTATTTTCCAAACACTCAAATAGTCAATACAGTTTCTAATTTATTCTGAAACTTAATAAATAACAGAATTGCGGTTGTAAATACTTATTTAAATATCATTCTTAAATATTCTAGACTTTTTCATAATAATATAATCACTAAATATAAATTTGCGCCCATATGTTTACTGGACAGGAATTTGTATAAGAATGACAGTAATTTCTGTAAAAGTATACCTTGATTCGGTATCGTTAATACCGTAGTGGCGAAATTCTAGTTTTAATTAAATCAATAACTAACTTCAAATATTAATCATGTTCAAAATAATGATTCATATTTTTTCTTATAAATTTTAATTAACATTCTAACATACCTTAGCCTTTTAATTCCACAGTTATAATATCAGACTATCACTCACCGCTCTCCTCTTTCACTTCCTCTGGCGTCTCCTGTTTCTCCTCTTCCTTTCCTTCCACTGCTCCTTCTCCCCCCACGCACTTTTCGAGCAGCTGTGTTATGGAAGTGTTCCCGTTTGCCGCGAGGTCCATCGAGGAGTGGCGGCCATGTTTCTTCGGACTCTTCACTTCCACCGGCTCTATTGTGATCTCCGCTTCGTTTAACAGATTTTTGTCTTGGCTGTGACAGGAAAATGTAATATGTGATTGAGATGTGGTAGTGATAACAGATTCTTTTTCTTATACATCCACGACAAAGTGACCCCACAGCACCTGATGATAAATGATGTGGGGTCCAATAGAAGGTCCAATAAAATTATTTTATTGTCCCTACGGTAGGCAGCGGCTTGTCTGTGTCCCTGGTATCGCAGAGTTCATGAGCAGTGGTGGCCGTTAGCTCGTCTGCCTATACTGGCAAAATAAAAAAAAAAAAAAAAAAACAAAAATGTCAAGTGACGAAAGATGGAATTTGATGAAACCGGATCCCGGCTGATCGTGGAACGCGGCACACTTGCGTGGGCCACTATGGCTAGTTTTAAACACCTTGAATATGGTGATAAATATGAAAATTAAACTATTTTTTGGATTTCTTCGCGGTTTTTATATTATGTTAAATATGGTTATGCATTTTCCAGGTGTTTTAACTGTTTTTTTAAATGTAAATAAATCCGATATAGGTATATAGCCACGTGACGAGTTTCTTCTACGGGGTGAATAGAAATAGGCCGGATTGTCTGCAATAATATACCGATTGGACTGGAGGTCTGTCTCCCAAAACATCAGACAAAAATGGCAAATCAACATTTAATTTAGTAAGATTTGGACTTTTTCCGAATAATGTTTGATGTTTGGTTTATTCTTCCACTCCCCCTTGTCCAATCCAAACGCCTTTTCTACGCAACGCAATTTGTCAAGAGTTTGTTTTAACATCCATTCGCCTACCTCTAATATCTAGCCTGTTTTTACGCAGGGTTGTCAGAAAAACAGAATAAAGTTTTAAAATATTACCTGTGTTTAATATTTTCACTTTTATTTGCTTCGTTATCTACTGTTGATATGTTCGTCTGCTCCGTTATGGATGATTTCCTTTCCAGTGAAGTTTGACCTGAAAAAATTGTGAAAATTACAAAACTACTTAATTTTTATTTTTTTTATTTCACACTCGCCTTATGATAAGCGCTCGTCTATAAAAAATATAAAAAAGGCCGAGGTTCAGGGATTCTTAGAAAAAGGCAGGAGGGGACATATTGACTGCTCCACACTTTTAAATCATCTAAGCAGAATAGAATTGAATAAGGGACCAACAAAAAAAAAATAGTTGTGTTTCATAGATTATTTTTTTCAAAATGGCATGGGTCTAAAATCATCATAGAATCTAAATGCAAAATATACAATATGGCATCCGATAAGCTACACCTGATAAATAAAACTCATTCGTACGCAAGACCGATACCATCACAAATATTATTGTTTATTCCATGTGAAACCAATAACAATATTAAATAAGCCAAGATGATAGCGTTCGCGAACATGTTGGGCGTCATGTGACGCGCAACAAATTTTGTTTTTAATCCATCATAACAAGGCAACTACGTACTTGTCACATCTCAATACAACTCAAACCTCACACAACAGAATTAGTTCCACACTTCACCAATAGATGTCGCCACAGTAAAATTAAATCGCGCTATGGTTTCGTTACGACCGCTTCATATAGGTCTAGAAAGACCACCTCACAACCAATTATAAAAGGGTGTTTGCCGCTTTAATGGCACGTTCGCCTTAAAAAGGGCGCGCGGGGTATGGCTATCAAGACATATCCAACACGTAATTTTTGGGAAGGTGGGGCAGTCGGATACATGTGTACCGGCGCCTCCTCTTAATAATAACCTTGACTTAGGAAACTAAAGGGTTACGAAAACCTGGTAAGCAATTATAATTATCTATTAGACTGGAGAAATTGAAGTTATATGATTGTTACCTTCCATTTCTTTATTGATAATTATTGATATTCATCCTATTCATTGTGAATATAATTTTAGAACAAAATACAACATTCCGTTTTTTTTTGCTGCTATGTTTCTGTTAGGTTATATTTATTGTATCAGAAGAATAAATTGGGACAGCACAACATTTTTTTTTTCTTGTTCATCTTTAACATTCACAATAATTAACTAAATAAAGCTTAGAATTAAAAATTAATTGCACAGGCTGTTATATCTTCCTCCAAGTAAATCCTTCACCAAATAACTAATAAGGCACAGTACTCATAATTACTGGACATTAGGACACTTGAAATCTTGTGTCTAAGGGGAACAAGCCTAGTGGAGTACCATGTAGTACTTCGTAATTCAAAATTCTGTAAGGTGTTGCTACTGTTTATGAATGAATGGAATGTCGCTTACCGAGAGGCAAGCGACATTCCTATCTCAAAATTATAATAAATACTCTAACTAAAATAAAAAATTTCATAACTACAATAAAAAAAAACTCACTATTAGCACTCGTCAATGTTTTCTTCTTGCCCGACTTCTCTCTCTTCTTGAGCGACAGTCCGACAGTAGAGAAGGCGGCGGCGGCGGCGTCCTCGGGCGGGAACTGTGGCAGCCGCATGAAGATCAACTGCGTCATGTCCCGGAGACACTGCTCCGCGTTGCGACGGAGAAGCTCTGCAGAAGAAATGATTCTTAGTTGTTGATTGTGGCCTAGGTCCTACAGTATCAGCTTTCAGTACTAAACTTGTTTACAATCATAGCTTTGGTGGTAACGCGGGAGACTCATTTTTACTAAAATTATAGGGGTGAGGGATCAAAATGACTTAGGTTTTATAAGGCCACAATATACGTCCGTCCTAATATCGAATCGGAAATATACGTGATCGACCAATCTTTACGTAACATAGTTATAAAATGATTTGAAATTTAAAAAAATATTTTGCAAACATGAAAATTTATTTGTACTCTACCAGTAAGTCTAGTTTCGAAACAGATCCGAAAGCAGCTGAGCATGATCTCGCAGACGCTCTCGTCAGTCAACATGGCGCCTTCAGGGCTCAGCATCAACGTACGGAGGACCTATAAACAAACTCACACATCAATCATACCTTAAGGGATGCCACCGTCTACTACGCTCACCCAAAAGTAGGGTGTGTTTGTATTTTTCTGATAGGGAACCTGACACAAAATATAGGTACTAATATTCATAAAGGCCGTCTGCATATCGCTCTAATGATAATTAGATTTCACATAAATTACGAAAGGGAAGCCGACAGGAATCGGGTTTTTTTATATTACGCCAGCATAGGCAGACGAGCTAGCGGCTAGCCTGATGGTAAGCGTCCGCCGCTGCTCATGGACTCAGCCACAAGCCGCTGCCTGCCGTAGGGACCAGTGGCGAAGGGTGAAAATTTTCAAAAGGGAACCCGGCGAAATATTTTTTTCTACAGTTAACATAATATAATACGCTGTTCACAATAAATTAAAATCAGTAAAATATAATAATACTTAATAATTTCCTTCTAACATATTATGTCTAGTCTCTAAATTTACAAAATAATCATATATTTTGAACATAGGTGCCTAAAAGAGTCCAACAAGAATTAATAACGCACAAACACTAATTATACATTCTAAATTATTAAAAATATTTCGCGCCAATAGCTCAACATGAAGCCGCAAGTTCTCGGGTTACCCTGAAGTACACAGACACGCACGCACACATGTATTTTTACGTCACTTCCAAAAGATTAGACAAAGACAAAGCGCTGCGTGTGAAAGAGGCAACAATATCGCGAGGGAAGCTATGCGTGGCCGGGTTCACTTCGAACACTATAAGGCGCGAGCACTGCGCGCGAGTTACGATTTCACGAATTGACATGAACGACAGATATCATTGAAGTATTGATTTAATTTAATAAATATAAGATGACTTGTTTGAATATACTTACTATTTTTATTCTAGTTATTTTGTTATGTTTTTCTTTTATTATTTTTAATTAATTTAGAAAAGGTAACCCAGTAGGAATCGGCTTGTATGGACGCTTCGCCACTGGTAGGGACAATACTCTTTTTAAGCCTCGTTTGAAGGACAGGTCATAGCGCTCAGACAACATCGACACAGGAATCGGGTAATATGGACCCTTCACCACTGGTATGCAATATAGATAAAGAGAATAAACGATCATGTTTCTTGGAGTGCACATAAGTGGCAATGAAATGCTACATCTTTAGAAATGCATAACAATTAACACTCCATTGATAAGATATTATCAACAACACGTTAGATCATGATATTGTGTAAGCCGATGCGAAAATATAGATATTGAACTATAAATATTAAAATTCTTCCTATTTTAGGTTGGCAACATTTGTTCCAGTTTTGGCATTATTAAGGAACTGATTGGGCAGTTTCTACACTATAGGTAATAGCAAATATAGTAAAAAGCTTTTGATTAAGCTATGAATGAGGTATTTTCCAGTAAACCACTCAGGGATTCCCCCTTGTTCATCTACCATGAGGTAATCCCCTGTTCTGTCTTTACGTTTTCCAAACCTACTTAATTACCAGCTATAATAAATTAAAAAAAGACATAGCATTGCATACTTGTAATATTTTCATGAGCACAACTCCATCTGATGAGTGATCAGTGCCAACAAATCTAGCGTGGGTCACAGCATCGGCTATGTCTTCCACTGTTGCAGGCACACTTGGGTGAGTTGGATCTGAAATTAAAACAAATAAATTAGTCATTTACAAATAGAATGATATACCATTTTTAAATCTTGAAATGAGAATAGAAACTCTTATTTGTGTATTGTATTTGTTATATTTTGCTTTGCATGTAAACTACAGCTTTTTAAAAAAAACGTTTTTATTAGATGTCCAAGATTGACACACCAATAACAACATACAAAACTACCAAAGATTAACTATGCATACAATGTGTTCTAATGTTTTTACTAGTGTTAATTATAAATGAATCATTTGCAATCATTTATAATCTTCTAGTCATCATGATAGAAGTCACCAGATAAATATTTGCTCACTAATCATTATAATATACAAAGCATGTAAAGGCAGATTGATGCCAAGGTCATCCTTTACCAGTCTCACAGGATGGTAGGGACCCCACTGCACCTTATGTAAGAGCAATGGAGTTCGGATAGAATGTCAACTGACGAGAGATGATTACCCCTCGCCAGTTGACAAAATTATGCTGGCCAATAAAAAGCAGTTATACAAAGGCTAATCCCAGTATGCGTCACACTTAAGTTAGCAATTATGGCGGGCTTTAACAACTTGGGTGTGGTGGTCCCATTCTGTATGATATATGAAATATAGTCTATATTCAGCAATATATTTAGTTTTTCAACTGCCTTTTCAATAACATATTAATTTTAAAAATACAATTTTTCAGTATATACATATAACAGTCATTTGTAATTATTAATGGGTAACAATATATTGGTTATAACAACTATCAGATACAACATCTAGATTTATTGGTCTCTTTAATGTCATTATAACTGGCTTTGACTATGTATAGCAGTATTTAAGATAGATAATACCAGATAGTGCCCAACTAATGTAAATAAAAAATAATTCAAACCACATAAAACTTCATGAGTTGAGGTACTTTTCTAGTTATTTTAAGTGCATGCTTTTAAAAAATATTGCATCTGAATTAATTGTGTGTGACTATTTAAAGTTAAATTATTATTATTTGTAGCTAATTCATGCATAATCATATATATTATTCTACTAGATACAATTATCTGACAAAACTTGCTTATATTAATACCATTTGAAAATTATTTTATTATGGTGATACCATTGTATGGTTCAGGAACTAGTAAACCAGTATGAAGTGTATTCCAAATAAGATTAAAAACATAACACTATGTTTGGACTCAGGAGTCATATATTTCTTATGTTATTATTTTATTTATTTACTTAACATTTAACAGGCTTAATAAAATTACAATGGTATTTTGTTAGTCAATAACATCGAAGCGGCGATAGCCTAGTTGGGTGTGGAACGGACTGCTGAGACGAATGTCCGCAGGTTCAAATCCTAAGGGCACACACCTCTGACTTTTCTAAATAATCATGTGTGTATTCTTTGTGAATTTATCGTTCGCTTTAACGGTGAAGGAAAACATCGTGAGGAAACCTGCACATCTGAGAAGTTCTCTATAGGAGTTTCGAAGGTGTGTGAAGTCTACCAACCCGCACTAGGCCAGCGTGGTGGACTAAGGCCTAATCCCTCTCAGTAGTAGAGGAGGTCCGTGCTCAGCAGTGGGCAAGTATATAATACAGGGCTGATATTATTATATTATTAACATCGAAACCAATTAGGTTTATATCTTATTTAGATACCAAAATGTTCCATAAAGTCAAAATATCTAGAATAAGGATAGTAATTGTCGTAAGAAACACATTTTAACAACTCACTGTGAACCTCAAATGATAAATTAAAATTATTGAGTAGTCCAAATGTGTTCCTTAAAAATATCAATTAAATTAAGATATGATGACTTAAATAGTTGTATCAAGCATCCAATTTTCATGGAAGTACTTTCCTATACAATAGAAAAATGGCATGTAATTCATATACATATAAATTCTTGTATTACTGTATGCTTTATTTATTCAATAGTTACACCATTGGTTTACCACTATAACCTTACAACTAATACAATGAATTTTCTTATACTAGGTGATAAACCTTTACAGGTGTATACAACATTATTTGTAAAACTTTACAATCGCTAGATCTGACAACAAACGAATTTGAAAGATAGATAAAGACTAAAGATAGAATAACAATAGTAGAATAATTTATAACTAGCATGCGAAAAAAAATATTTATTAAAATTATCTTTGAAATATAGTCATGAATAAATATCGTGAACATTACCTATAAGGCCATATGATAGGAACTTGTGGATGGCTGAGAGAGCTAGACTGGTCACAGGCCCTGTGGTCTCTTTGCTCCTGATCACTTCTAGGAATGGGCTCAAGTAAGTCGCAGGGTCTAATAAACGTAAATCGTCCACTTGGTTCAGAATAGTTTTCAAATCTTGGAACGTTCGCATAAGTACATCGTACTCCTCGTTTGGGAAGGAGTGAGAGCCCCATCTGGTGCTCCGCCGCATGGCGGTCACCAGCATCGACATCTCACCCTGCACCACGAAAATACCGTTCCCGGGGAGCGACATTTTTAACAATTTTTATCTAAACCTGACACAACATCAACAACTATTTGCTAGATAACTTAGAATTTCGTCTTATATTCACAAAACACTACATATTTGCTTTTCACTACACATTACGCCGCACGTCATAAACTTTTACTTTGAGTATCATGCACGGATTTAAAAATAAAATCAAGAAATCAGTGGAAATTCACAATTTGATTAGCAGATTCCATCACGATCATGTTGACGTTTCAGTATTTTAATTCAGCTACTGTCCCCCAGACGGCGCTTTTTACATAAAGGATAGTATACACTTGAAAAGATATTGGTCCTTAGTCGATGATTATTTCTTTTTTTATTGTTAAGGCAAGCACTACGTACTTGTAATGTTGGTAACATTGTTAATAAAGATGTCGGACGACAGTGGAATACTTTTCTGACAAAATTCTAAGGAAATTGAATTTTATTGTTTAACGTGACTATCTAAACTCAGTTTAATTTCAGCGTATGTAATTGTAAGTAGATATTGTATTTATCTATAAAGTGTCGATCTTATTACGCTCTGAAGGCATAGTTTAGCGATGAATGTGCGTTGTCACGCGTGCAATGTCTATCGACACAGATTTGACATTTTTTCTTTTTGTGCTCGTGCGGTTATTCTTACCACATGTATCTCGTTACAGACAGTTGTGAACACACAACACAATGGTTAAGAAAAAGAGACAGAGCGATCCGGGGGAGAACGGGGACGAATCGACGGAGTCGTGCGAGGAGAACGTCAAGTCCGCATGTCCTCACGTCGCTAAGGCGGTGGACCTCACCCGCCTCAAGAAGTCGCTTAAGGCGGGCGGCTTCGATAAGGAGTGCGCTGAGTGCAAAAAAACAGCCAAAAGCGAAGTTTCCGACCCGGATTTCGAGGAAGACCTGTCTCTATGGATGTGTTTACGTTGTGGCTCGCAGCTGTGCGGGCGAACGCGTAACAAACATGCGCTAAACCACTTCAACACGCCGCACTCTGACTGCCACGCGCTCACCGCGAACACTACCACTTGGGAGGTGTACTGTTACAATTGCAACAATGAAGTGACAGCCTCCACCGCCAAGAAACTCCACGAGTGCGTCGAGTACTTGAGGAAGCAGGCCATGGCGGGCGGCAACTCCAAGGCGTCACCACCTATCGAGTTACCATACAACCAGATAAAGGATACCCCAATAATAGAAAATTTCACAAAAGATATTGTAAAGGGAAAAGATAAAGCCATGTTGAATCTTCCTCGAGTAAGAGGATTGTCAAATCTTGGCAACACATGTTTCTTTAATTCTGTGATGCAGTGCTTGGTCCAAACTCCATATTTATTGCAAGTGTTGCAAGAGATGGCCTCTCCGGGAGAGAGGTTTACATTACCAGGAGGCAAGCTGAAGCTAAGGAATAATGGAGATGATGGGAAGGAAGTGGATTTGCCTCCCATTACAGGACAATTGGGAGAGTGGGGCACGCTTACACGCACCCTAGCTGAGACTTTGGAGGAGCTACAAGCAGGTAAGAGTTTTTGTACCATCATTAAATATGAACAAAAACATAGTATTAAGTATTGACTAATATTATAGTATGCTGAAAACTTCTTCAAGTTGGTTCATATTAAATGGTTTACAATTAAGTTACCACTATAAAATGTCTGTTGAAATCTGTTATTATTTAAAATTGAAGACTTGAATAAAATAAATGCCTGAATAAGAAAAAACCGAAATAGTGCTTTGCTCTCTTGAGACAAGTTAATTTATAGAATGGTTACCTCGGAATAGTCTTTTCAAAGGTTTAGTAAAGTATTCCTACAGAATTATTCTAACATTTGATATTAAGAAAGCCCGGATGAAGCTAATATTATCATATAACCTTTTTATATCATTTAAATCACATCATTATACAAGTTTTCATATAACATTCTGTTATTAATCACTTATTTTTGTGGAATTAATAGCTATAATACATATTAAATTGTGGATCTTGATATTTCATCTATATTTATTGTATGATGTTTTACCATACAAAGGCATGTTTTTGGATATAAAAAAATAGAAATTGACTTATTAACATTCTTCATACTTCATACAATAGCTTTGGAAGTATTATATTTTGCAAAACTTAAATAACCATCTAATATATAAAGTTATGTGAATTAATAAATATACACATTGTTCTCATGCTCTTTAGTTATATTGTGGTAACTATTTCAGAGAGTCAATGGTAACTCAGTTCTGAATACTTAACAGCCAAAAAAAATACATTTGTGCATTCAGAATATTTTCTTCTGAATATTAAACTAACAATAATAATTTCTATACACATATCAGCAATCCTTTTTTATTATTTCTCAAAATATTCAGACAGGGTTTTATGTTTCTGCCACTAAGTAAATGTGTTCTAGCATCAAAAATAATTTATGCCCTTCAACATTTTGAGTTTCAAATGTTGATCATTGGTCATACTATAAATATTTATAGTGTTATTGACTATGTCCTGTCTTGCATTTTAATGGGTAATCTATTGTAATTTAACTACATTTAAAACATGTTTTTGTGGTTAAGTTAACCAAAGATAAAGTTTTACCATTGTTTTTTGATAACATGTTTGTACGTAACTTTTGTTTTATTTTATGAACACAAGCAAATTTTTTTACTGATAATGTGCATCACAAACACTCTTAAACAATGGCCACAGAACTTTGAATTTAAAACTACATGATAGAAACACCCCATGACACTGTTTATATCTGGGGTCGTTAGTTAACATTTGTAAAATAATATCCAATAATTACTAGCCTCAATATTGTTTATTTTATAAAACAATGAGAGAAACACCCCATGGGACTGTTTATATCTTGGCTCATTTGTTAACATTCGTAGATTAATATCCAATAATTACTAGCCTCAATATATTATAACACACCGTAGCGACAAAGTGGTGATATATACCCATATGAATTTATATTTCCACCCATTCATTCACTCAATGTTGAGGATCCTGATCGCAGTAGGCTGAGTCTATAAGCGCCCTCCGTCTGGTTCTATCATCGGCTGTGTGAATTGCATTTGCAATTGAATTTCTATTACAATTCACGAATAATATTTTAACTAGCATCATACGTAAACTTCATTTTATTAATGGACCCGAAAATTAGTATTAAACATCAATCACGCAGTATTTAGAAAGAAAGAAAGAATTTACATAATTTAGTATTAAACATCAGACAATGGCGCGCGTATTTCTTCTTTTATGGACAATTACGAAGTCGTAATAAACCCTTGATTGGAAGTTGATAGGAAGAGCAATCGTGTTCATTTAAAATGTAATATTTGTATTTTTCTGATCGCACGATCCTATCAGTGGATAAGACTATATCGCATTGTGTGATCAATCTCTTATCCTAACTTTCTTACAGTAACTTTTATCCATCTTTTTTAGCGCATTTTAATCTTTCGCTTCGAAATAATTCGTTTTCTGTAGGTGAAACAATTATCAACATCGGATCAGTATTTTTGGAGGTTATCTTACATACAAAGTTCAAACTTACAAATAATACTTTATTATAGCACTGATAAATTGACTATTTAACAACTAAGTGCGATACATTTAAAGATAAAGATATAAATTAATACAATATTAAAGTGCATAAATAAATACGGTCTAACAAAGGTTTGTGCAACAACTTATAGATATTATAGGTATAAACAAAGAGCAAGCCGACGTGCATCACACGTTGTGAAATGTGAATGACGCGGACGTCACGTCACAACAGCGATAGTTGCAGGGACGTTGTTTTGTTTACTATTTACGTAATAAAAGAAACATGCGCGTTATATTTACCGTCAACTGTTTTTTATGTATACGTGTTCGGCAGTTACCCCACACCTGATTGTAAGTGGAGTGGAGTCCAATAGAATGTCGACTAACGAGAGATGATTACCCCTCGGCAGTCGACACAATTATGCCGGCCTGTTGGAACCGGAGATGCACAAGCTGATCCTGGAACGCGACACACTTACGTGGGCCTCTATTGCGGATTTTTTTTAACACTGGTTACGGTGGTTGTTATCCGGGCGGAAATAAAATATATCCTACCATCAGCACATCTGTGAGCTGTGTGCAGTGCATGAGCATAATACATATAGATTCATTTGCGAAGACGATATAGCAATAAATGCTAGATATGACATCAGTGTATTGGTAACTTTGGATCAATTACTGATCCTACTTATCAATGTGATAAATTTGATACGTATTCGTTATGCCAAGATCAGATATAGATCGGTTTTGTTTTGAAACTATATAAATTATCACGTTTTTTGCACAACTTTCCAATGTACTTCTAGTAGGGCAGACTGAGGACATCATTCATTTCAATATTAAAATCTACTAATGGCAGAAAGAAAAAGCGGCGATAGCCTAGTTGGTTGCGGAATGGACTGCCGAGACGAAAGTCCGCAGGTTCAAATCCCAAGGGCACACACCTCTAACTTTTCTAAAATGATGTGTGTATTCTTTGTAAATTATCGCTTGCTTTGACGGTGAAGGAAAACATCGTGAGGAAATCTGCATGCCTGAGAAATTCTCTAGAGGAATTTTCGAGGTTGTGTGAAGTCTACCTATCCGCACTCGGCCATCGTGTTGGAATTTGTCCTAATCCCTCTCAGTGTTAGAGGAGACCCGTACCCAACAGTGGGACAGTATAATACAGGGCTGATATTATAATGGCACGCAGACATGGCAACGATTTGTCTATGCAGTCCGTTTGAGGTATTACCAAAGGTTTGTATGATGTGCAATGACGATCGACGCAAATTTCGGTGACGTGTTTAGAATATGCCGTTCGATATAACTATGCATCACAAATCACTATGATAAATCATTGTGGTGTATGGCGTCAATGCATGTGGCCTTCGATTCTTAACGACGCGATTTGCAGACGTGTATTAAGAGCGGAAGCCTTAATAAATATACGATTATAGTGGCGTATCGTAGTTGGAGCGCGTGGGGCGACTCGCTCCGAAGGGCAGTTTTAGGGACGACAAATTATGTAAAATAGAAGCTTTCAAAAATTGGAACTGACGTTTCGTATTGTCGCATGTGAACCCATCATGGGCGGTTTTCTTTTATTGTTCTGCCTTGTGGCGGCAAAATTAGCCTACGCCCCTTTCGGCAGCAACCCAACCTTCACCACACCTAAGTTAAAACGGTTACGTCAAAAAGTCCGTTGATGGCTTAAATTCTAACAGCCTCTATTCCAAATAAAATTCATGATAAATTATGTTTTTAATAATATTTAGGTATGCCCTATATAAAAATATCTAACCTACAATTTAATAAAATAAATATTATATAATTTATCAGTCATAATAGGATTATAAAAAGAATCATTGTTACTAGGTACATAATGCTTACATGTATCACATTGGTTTAAGTACACTACATATTATGTAGTACCCAGCGCACGCAATGGTACTCTGAAAAGGAATAAATATTCCTCGTTTTTACAACATTTTACATTAATTCTTCACTCCTATTGGTTATAGTGTCACTTTATATAGCCTATAACCTTCCTATATAAATTGGCTATCTAACACTGAAATATTTTTTCAATTCGAAACAGTATTCCATGAGATTGGCGTGTTCAAAACAAACAAATTCTACAGCTTTATATAATAGTATAGATTTGAAACAAATGAGGCAGGACAACGACCTTTGATATGCCAGGCAGTTATTCATCGGAAATACGCGAATTTCCGCTTCATCTACGAATATAAACTAGGCTTCAGCACACAGGCTACAGAGTGAACGTTATTTCCTCATAATATAGGTATTTTAGTAAACAATATCGATAACAAGTATTTACTATGTATTTGCAATTTTGCTATTGTGTATGCCTCGGCGGTGTGGTTGTATTACGGTATGAATTCAGTGCTGGCATCTCGGGTTCGACTCCCGGGTAGGATAGAGTGATATTGGGTTTTTCTACTCAATGACAGCCCGGAGTCTGGAATAAATTCGACCCCTATCACATCATGGGACGGAATACACACGGCGGAAAATAGGCGCACTAGTTGCGCCTCTGCCTACCCCATTGGGTATAAAAAGCGTGTGTGTGCTATTGTAAAACGATGTTAATTACTCTAATATTCCTAGAGTTGGCATTGTGTCAGGGAAACAGTGACTAAAACAAAAATCAAATCCTTTTTGTAACCTGTTTGAAACAGTATGTTACGCTGACCCTAGTATGCGGTGAGATAATACCATGGGGTGAAAAGATTTTATGGCAAGTGATATATCCCTATATGTTTGTACTTAGGTATAAAGATCTAAACACCAGACACAGAGGCCCTAATCACGTTATTACTTTAATCTAACTAAAATCAAATAATCACCACAAACTTTCTTTGTTTGAACTTCTAAGTTTCATTGCACTTTTGTATTTGGGACAAGGACAGAATACATTGCAAATATACCATCTCCACAACGTCTCCGACACACTTAACGTGTATATATTTTTACATAAACGATGTTCAGTCAACGCACATTTGAAAGTAGCTATATTTAAATACTGACCCCAATTCGCGTCGCTTTAAGATGTCCTATAAATATTGTGTTACATGGACATGTATATAAATTGTCCGTGATTCAGAAGCGTACGTCTGTGCTCTGCATCCCGGAAGTATACACAGAGGGATAACTCGTACGATCAATGGTTTTATACCGGTCTATCGCTATACCTCACAATGTAAGGCTGATGTTTTCATGAAACTCGTCCGTTTCATTTCCTGATTTGGTACCCTCATTGGCTAATGAAACGTGGTTATTGTATGTCACCCGTTCTAAACACTGGGCCTAAGGTGCGATTCCATTATTCAATTGAATAGTTTATTCTGATAGATATCATAGCCAATGCAGGTATAATACGAATCCTAGGCTTATCTTTGCAAACAACAATTAATAAATATTAATTAAATTGTCGTTCACTATATTGTAACAATAGTAAATAAATTATAAAAGTTATCGTTTTCAGTATCAGTTTCTAATATAAACGCGTGAATTTGTTTGAAGCAGAAAATAACAAACTAAACCTATTTATTTGGTGTTGCTGTGTGCTATGCCTTTGCCGCTACAAAAATTCTGAAGGACAGCTATTCAAAGCGTCGCCTGTAGGTCGATAGGGCATTTTAAACTTCTGAACTATTATTCAGGGTTTATCGCGGTTGTTTATATTTGAATTTTCTCCCCTTGAAATAAGGAAAAAATATAATTTCTATGTTACATAAAATTTCGGCAACACATTCACGTAAACATAAGAAATCAACCATACGGAACTTTGAATCACAAACTCTCAGGCACTGCACTACGTTCGTCACCTTGAGACATAAGGTGTTAAGTCTCATAATAGCCAGTAATTACGCCGGCTAGTTACAAACCGGAACAACAAACAGTGTATGCACATTGCTGTTTGACCTACCACAACAATTCCTTGGTTAACCTTAACATGTGTTGTTTCAGGCGAAGGTGGCGTGTACACACCGCGCAAGCTGCTGTCGTCGTTAGTAAACAAGCTGCCGCAGTTTGGCGGCGGCGACCAGCACGACGCGCACGAGCTGCTGCGGCACCTGCTCGAAGCTGTCAGGTGAGAACATTGCACCATCATATTGGACAACATTTTCAATAACACGCAGACTGAGGTTAAGCGAAGAGATTAATAAGAAATCTTGTAGAAGTCGACTTCTGTAAATCAAAAGCATACTGGCATTAGACTAAAAAAAAAAAATTTTTTAGAAGCAGACTTCCGCAAGCGTTTATAACTATTTTAACAATAAGTTAAAGCTGATTTCTGCAAATTTCAAAACTTGCACGACTTGCTGCGAGTCGCATGTGTATAAAATTCGCAATTTCGCTGCTGGCATAATCGCATCTAGAAGTTCTTGTACAATATATTTCTGCGAGTACTTGCTAGTTCAAACTTAACTTAAGTTGCTTACTGACGCTATCTTATGTTTGACGGTTGGTTAGCATAAATATTTATGTGACCTTTTAAGTATTTACATGTAGTTTATTTTTCTCGCAGATCTGAAGATCTTCGCCGCTACCAGTCGGTGATCCTGAACAGCCTGGGCATGAGCTCGAAAGTAGACCCGGCCAAGGTGGACGGAGAAGTAAAGCAGAAGGTGAAGTTCTACGGACAGCAGGCTTCAGACACGATGCTTAGACCAGAACAGGTAAATAGAGAAGATTAACACTTTGATGCTTTGCAATAATTGTTTCTTGACTGCGGCATCAAAACAATTAATTATTCACCAATGTGTCGAGCACTGGCATCTGGCTACAGTGGTGGCCTCAAACGACGCAACGCCCCAGGCGAAAGCAAAAAAAAGCGACACCAGGACCTGGGCTAAGGAAAAAAAAAACTTCCCCGGTTTTATCAGTTCGCTGGAAAGATCGTAAAAAAAATGCCGCCTCTGTCTAGCTGCACGACACGAGTGAGACAGTCTTACACAGGCTTGATCAGTTGTGCGCTCGCCACAAGCGCTTTGAGCCTAAAGACACAACTTTTACGTGAACCGCAGTCAACATATTAATAACAACAACACCCTGTTAAATACAAAGTACTGCTCCCCTAAAGTACCATAAGATTATTTTCTCGCAGGTGTTCAGAGGTTTCCTCGTATCAACGCTGGAGTGTCAAGACTGCTTGCATCAGTCAGACCGCGCGGAGTACTTCCTCGACTTGTCCCTGCCGGTCGCCGCCAGCAGGCCGCAGCCACCAGCTATCGTGCGAAGGAAAACACCTAACGGTAAGTGATTCATACATACTATATGTGTGCTTGATGTGTTCTTTATCCATGCTGCTGTTGTGAAAACTATTGAGTAGTTGAAACTCCCCCTATCGATGTTTGAATGTTGTAAATAAATGTGTTTATACATTTTACGTGGTAATTATTTGGAAAAGTTAAAAGATTTTACAAAACTTTTTCAATTTTTTTTTTTTTATAAATGACAATGCTCACTTTGAGATTATAATATGACTTACAGTTTTTTGATTACGATGGTTGATTACAATTGGTTTAATTTGACCCGACTGATGTTAGTCATGAGCGACTTGGCAGCTGGTTGCGGAAAATGAAGAAAACAGGTGAAGTGACTAACTCCAGTCAAACCAAAATAAAGTGACTAATATTACGCGAGTTTCATTATTACAAAACTGAAGTATTTTTTTTTGTATTTCTCAAAGTGTGAATTGTCCATAAGCAATTTTATCTGTGTGTAAACAAGCATGATTATTTTATTTTAATAGAATTTATAAATGTAAATAAACATTTTATTAAAGTTAAAAACAACTAGTCAATTTCTAAACTTGAAAATTAGAAAATCAAATCAATTATGAAAATGACATCAGTCAGTTTACATTGTATTTAAATTCTATTGAAATAGAATGCAATACCCTAATTTAAACGTGCTTAAGTAGATTTCGATGTGATTTAACGAACAATGCATGAATTATAAATGGCCCGTGTTTTCAGAAGACAATATGTACAATACACAAGAGGAGAACAAACCTTCGAAACATCAACTCAAGAAGGAACGGATGGCCGCCAGGAAGGCCGCGCGCAAAAACAAAGGTGGTGTTTTGTATGAGCTGTTTATGTCGCTTTATTGTTTTTGTGTTCACCAGGCACGGATCTTGAACACTAGACGAACATTGTGGGGGGAGCTCTGCAAGTATGTTTGCACAAGACTTTCTTAATATACCTTGAGGTTAATTAATCTATTGTTGTATGATAGCACTGTCTCGTCAAACTGTTCCTAGCTCTTACACCCGCTGCTCCCGCTGTCCGAACTTTGGATAGTCCTACCGAGCATCTGTTAGTGTTCAAGATCCGTACCTTTACTTATAAAACGTTTGTAGTCCGAAAAAAATAATAAATAAATTAATGCGTATACCAACAAAGTTTTAATAAATATTTAAGTATAAATAATGTTATGTTTATAAACTTAAATAAAAGTAAATAATATTTTTTTCTGACTACATCCGAGTGCATACAATACATTCGTCAAAATAACCGTAATTTTTCTATTGCAGGTAACTCGACGAGTAAAGACGAGAACGGCGCGGAGGCCAACGGTCCCAAGGAGGACGGTAAGTCGTCCTCCGAGCAGTCCGACGCTGATGTGGAAGACAACCTCGAGGACATGCCTCGCGCGGCCGACACTCACACCGTGTCCGTGGGCACGCAGGCCATCGCGCACACTGCTGCCAACTTCGCCGCCTACCACATGGAGTCCGGCTACAACTCCGAGAAGGTGATAAGCTCCGACTCCATCAGGACGAGTCCGGTCGACCTGGACAAAGAGAAGGCGGATAACACCCCGGAAAATGCGGATAAGGATAAAGTAGAATTTGGAACGTCGACGACGGCGATACCGCTTGAGTACAAGCCTCTAATACCACTCGAGAATTTGTCCAATCCAGATTCAGGAGTCGCCAGTCCAGAGGCCACCAAACATAACTCTACAGAAACCGTGGATAATGTGGACTCACCGACCAATGGCAAAGAATTGGGCAGTCATAGTTCGCTATCTAGTGAAATAAACCTAGATCTGTCAAGTCCCCAACATAACAAGCTGTCTCCAGTCAAAACTGAGTTTGAAAGGCCTGTTTCGAGGATATCTTTCGTCCCTGAATACTCCAATGAAGTGGTGTCACGAGGTATAAGCGTGCAGGGATGTAGGAATCTTCTGGAGCACAGTGGAGAGAGCAGTTACGAGTCTTTGCCGGAGAGCAAGGCGATCAACGACTTGAACAACCATTTGGACAAGCTGAAGCTGTATAATGTAGACGACCCGAAGACCACGAAGCCACTACCGTCACCTTTAGCTGCAGAGAGTATTATTCCCGACCCACCGGCTCCCCGCCCGTGCCGCGGCCGAAAGTCAATAACGTAGAAGCAGAAAAACAAAGAGACTTCCTGCCGTACACGCGACAGAGCCCGCTCTCTCCACGATACATCTGCGACGAAGACGAATGCAGCATCCAGTCGTGTCTCAGTCAGTTCACAGCTCTAGAATTGCTCACTGGTAACAACAAAGTTGGATGTGAAACTTGTACTGAACGAATAAACGGTAAAGATGGAAAGACAGTGTACACCAACGCAACCAAACGTTTCCTGGTATCTAGTCCACCCGCCATCCTGATTCTGCATTTGAAGAGGTTCCAGATCGGACCGCGGTGCATGTTCAGGAAGATGTCGAAGCACGTCGACTTCCCGACAATTCTTGACTTGGCACCGTTCTGCGCTATGGATAAAGTGAGGAAGCTGCCCAATGTGAACCGTGGTCAAAACGAGTTACTGTACTCTCTATACGGAGTCGTGGAGCACTCGGGGGGCATGCACGGCGGCCACTACGTGGCGTATGTGAAGGTGCGACAGCCGGTCAAAGCCGGTGATCCCAAATGGTGGTTCTTGCCAAAGAGCGCTAACACGATGCCAAACAACGCCGGCAGCGGCGACGCCGACGCGGACTCCGAATCGGACCTCTCGGGCTACGAGTCTGGCGAGGGACCCACGTCGGCCGCCGAGCCACCCTCCGGCAAGTGGTACTACGTCTCGGACAGCATGGTGTCTGAGGTCACAGAGGAGAAAGTGCTCAGGGCACAAGCGTATCTTCTGTTCTACGAAAGAATTTTATAAACGGTTTCCTATGAGTAATGGATGGGATGAGATGAAGGCGTACAGAGTTTTACTGCGGACTGACTGCTTATCGGGTGCTAGAATCATTAGACAAAAATAGTATACGGTTGACGGTTGTTTGAAACAATACATTAGATTATCATTTCACCCACATATAAACAGTAAAACGCTGAAATTTGCCTTCAGTCTCAGCTGATTGAACGGAGTGGCCTAATGTTTGGGTTGGCATTTAAGTGGAAGACTGAAGCTTGTAGGGCCGGTTTATACGTGGTAGAAGTGCATGCATATTGTTTTAACCGCTGTAAATAGCTTGAAGTAATACCGGCTTTATTTCGTTCCGTCAACGCGGATTGATCCAAATTTGACAATTTAACTGTACTGCCAAGAACGGTACAATATCCAGACAATTACACATTATTGACGTGATGTATAGAGGCAATATATAAGCAAGACCGAGTCATTATAGCTATGTATTACGTGTGAACAGGAATTGATATTCGTAATAAACAGTTATGCGATTGATGTTATAAAATATGACACGCTACCAATATTAAAATAGGGGCGGTCTAACTTCAATTGCATAGATTTTCCTAAGAACTTAACTTTTGATTTACAGTGAGTGCATAATCTGAAACGTACCATGACGTTCGGCAATATTTTTGCCAAGGATACGTTGTATAACCTCCGCTATTTCTGTTCAAATAAAGTCCAAATTAAACTGGCATTCTATTAATCTACACCTAAAGAATGCTCGTTCGTTATAGACGAGCCGCTACCATTAATACCAAAAGAATAATTATGTATTTACAACTCAAATAAGAATAAATGAATCATGCGTTGGAACGTATAAATTATGTTTACTTTGAATTATTTTTATTTACTTGTGTGTAAATCGTTGGCACACTAGTATTCATATTTAATTTAGAATATGCGAAAGGTACACAATTTTATTTTAGAAATCAAATAATGCTTCGTAGCTCGTACGCATTACGTTATAAAATACGATAGTCGGATTTAATAAAAGACAATTGTCTCTTATGCTGCTATCCGCATAGTGTTTACGAGTTGTTAAGCACTCAATCATCTAATTAAAAAGAGATCCAATGCTACTTACAACAAGGTTCTCTTTTCCTTGCAATGCTAGTGTGTGCAAAGTGAAATGTTTTAGTCCCAATGGTTAGGTCTTCCATTGAGGTGTCAAGCGTAATAGCATTTTTCAATTTTAGATACGGTGAAAAATTAACATTCACGTTTAATTACTCTACCGAGTGCTTCTAGAAAACGAACTAATTAAATGTAAGTTATTTATTGATTGTTTTGTCAATGTACATTGTAGTCTTTGGTTTGTCACCTTCCTTTCTATCATAGTTTTTAAACAAACCATGTTAATTATGTATTTTCTACTTGTCTTAATTTAGGAACGTGACAGCAGAATTAACTCTTTTTGGGGGTAAGAATTAAAATTTCCGAAAGCGTTGCTTAAATTTTCTACATTGATTTATTAGGTATTAGAGGTAATGGACATTTTAGAGTTCATCAGGGTTGGTAAATACAACCGGTTCTGCAAAACACGCTTTTAACTTCCTTGTCAAATTCCTCTAGATTATCCCTGAAAAGAGTTCGTTTTGTAAAGTGGAACAATATATAAGTATTTACATACACTACGACAACGCCAATATTTAGAAAAGGACACTGTTCTAGTGAAATAAAATGGTCAATTGGATGCAAGAGGTCCCCAGATCTCAAATTGATCTCGCATTGAAATAACAATATTATTTATTTGCTTCTTAGCCGATATATTAAAATGGTTATTTATAAACTATCAAATATACGCACTTATTGTGTTAATCGGTTATAACTTTTTCACTGGCCAAATGTCGACTTTGGAAATTTTGGCCAAATGTTGACTGGGAAAGTTTGGCCAATGTTGACTTGGAAATTGTGGCCAATGTTGACTTGGAAACTTTGATAATCGTTCGACATAATATGTGTCCGAATTAATTTATACAAAATATATAAATGTCTATATTTTACATTACTACTTGTAAACATATATTTCAGAATTTGTTGCATTCAATGTGTAATTTTAAATGTTTATCTCACATTATTATGTAGTCAATGTACATAATATTGTTTCTATGGACTAGGTTCCTGGAGACATTCGAATGAGGGTAGACAGGCCGCGTTCGATGTCCGCTTTTTAACATTTTAATATGTATTGTATATTTTAATTGCGAGTGCTCAATTTAGTTATGTTTACCCGCTATTTTATATTATGAATTTGACCTTTTAATTATAGCCGAAGTATTTCTAATGTTAGGAATATTAAGCTATTATGACCTATGCCTAAGGTTTCCGTGTTGTCAAGTCATGATGTTTTTGTGGAGAATTAATTTTGGAATGCAGGCATTCATGCAAGATTACACGATTTTTTTGAATAATTTATGTAGGCTCCACTATGAGGTCGGCACAAATCTTTAAGCTTGCATAAAATTTGTCTTAGAATGTTCGAATGAAGGAATAGTATCTCATGTGTTTTGCTGTTCAACACTGAACAATAAATGAAGTTGTTTGGGAATACAATAAAAATGCCATTATTGTTACTGCAAAATCAAAACAGCTCTTACCGATGAAGTGATAAACTGACACGTATTAAGAGGATAACATGTCTATGAATACTTTATATAGGTACTAGTTATAGCATGGCCAGGAAAATAAAAAACCTCGTCATGTAAAAATATGGATTTCATTCCTTTACTGACAACGTTAACTTTAAAACGTAAGAAAAAGTGGAGCCTTCAAAGGTTTTCTTATGTTTCTGTTCAGACTATAATTATAATTTGCCTCGTCACATGCCTATCTCAGGGTCCAGGACTATGACTTATTTATTTAGTATATTGGCAAATTGATTTCGTCGTACATTCCAGAATTATTTCTCCACTATAATTGTCTTCGCGAAGGGTTCCCATGCCCACATATCACAAGACGTTTGTTTATATTTGTGAACACCTAGCCAATTAGTTATGGTACCGATAGCCCGCGTTCATATATTATTATTTGATATATTTTGTAAAATAAACTCCACACTATTATTGCGTTACAAGGTGTATTAAATAAAATAGTTATAAAATATGTTTGCTGTCTTTTTATTCCAAAAGCATGCTTTTATTGAAGTTGGGAATGCCAGATGTGTAACCCATATTGAAATGAATTGGTTATAAAATATCAGACTGCTATGAATTCATAACATTAACGATTTAATTGTACAATTTATTTTAAGATTTGAAGAGAAACGCTCAAAGCATGTTACTACAGTTTGATATGACCAAATTAAATTTAAGGAGTCTTTCAGAAACTATAAACATGCGTCTTATGAATTTTGCGCCATTTAGAGTATTATTACTTCATATTTCAAAGCTGACTTTGGAAATTGAGAGACTATTCTCAGAACCTGAAATATTCTCTGGTTATATCGCAGCTATAAAAATCCCCATACAAGGACTATGTCAATCCAGATACGTCAATCATGATTCTAAAGGTGCGTATCCAGCAGAGTAACTGGTGCCTGAGCTTTGTGCTAAGAAAAATCATCTATCCGTTATAACCACTAGCCACAAATAGAATTCATTTTGAAAATAGAAAAAATCGTTGGAAAAAATCCACAAGTGCCATTTTATTTTCCAGTATATCTTATCTCAGCAGTGTAAGAAGGCTAACAGGAAACGTTACATTGTCAGCCTCACTAAGCTTCCTCGTCAGGTCGCTAATGACGCAAGCCGATTATGGACTATAAGGCTAAGAACTCACGAAGCGGTTTTATCCCGTGTCAGCCGTGTCAGGCCCGCAATTCCTGTAGAATGCAAATATATACGTCGAAAATAAATGTACAATCAGCCAAGTTCGTGCTAGTACACTTCCAAATACATTTTGCTTGACCGGTCTAATGTCCCGAGATATTTAGACACGCCCCTGTCTCATATTTCACCAATTACGACAGTTTTGGAGATGTGCGAAAGGAACAGCAGATAACTCTTGCCGTTTACTACAGTTGTATTTTTACTGATTGACGACGCGCACGCAACTATTGAGTAACATTTTGCTCACAATTATTTTTTCGTTTACGGCCATCGATATCTTGCCACTACGTAGACTTATGTTCGTTTACTGGAAGCTTGATTACTTAGTCGCCGACCTGTCCTGTCACTACTGCACCATGGATTATATATTCCGTGAATTAAATCTTACGGTAAGTAAAACAGTCATACTATACTATATAATATATTATATTAATTTGAACTAGTGGACGTTAATATGCGTGGGAAAAATGTCGGCAGTTAATAATTAAATTTTTGCAGTTTTGAGAAAATCGCGGTTTATGGCTTTTTTTTAATTATTGGTCATCATAATTAATTATATTTAAAGCCAACATAAACCACCACCTTTCTAAGCTCTTTTAAATATAATTATAATATTATTGAGTTTTGATGAATACTTATTCCTTTAATTGTGTAAAACAGACTTCAATATGCTACTTATTATATTTTATATTACTGTTCCGCTCCTATTGGTCATAGCGTGATGATATATAGTCTATAGCACTCCACGAACAAAGGGCTATCTAACACAAAAATAATTTTTCAATTCGAATCGGTAGTTCCTGAGATTAGCCATTACTGCTCCGCTCCTTTTGGGTATAGCGTGATGATATATAGCGTATAGCATTTGAGGAACAAAGGGCTATCCAACACAAAAAGAATTTTTCAATTCGAACCGGTAGTTCCTGAGATTAGCCATTACTGCTCCGCTCCTTTTGGGTATAGCGTGATGATATATAGTCTATAGCACTCCACGAACAAAGGGCTATCCAACACAAAAGAATTTTCCATTTTGACCCGGTAGTTCCTGAGATTAGCGCGTTCAAACAAACAAACAAACAAACTCTTCAGCTTTATATAATAGTATAGATTAATCCTTAAGTTATCCTATCTATCGTAGGGTCAAATATGATTACTGTCATTGGTGTGTTTTTTTGCCAAAAAATTAACATATCTATTAATCATACTTGTAATAATCTATGTAGTATGTTATTTAAGTTGCTTTACGTATAATCAAATGTCAAAATATTGAAAAGAATTATAATTGGAAAACTAAAAAGTACTCAATGCAAAAATAAACTACTTCGACGGGTATACCCACTATAGTTATAGGTGTTACCTATCTTTTCTTGATCTCAGTTAAAAATTCAGAGTTTTCGATATTGAAACAGCAGTAGCATTAAGCGTAACTTTTACCGTCGACTTTTAATAGTAAACTCTAATTTAATGTTGGGAATATATTAAGACAGGCCGGTAAGCCTTTTAGTCCAGTCAATAAGCTCAAAAAGGTGTCAATTTATGTATTATAAAGATCCAAAAATATGAGTGATAACTCATTCGATTTGGATAACATGACGTCTAGAAAAATAATCTTTAGTGTTCATTGGCACTTAAAAAATACATTTGTTATTAAGAGGATAAAGAGGTTCTTCGATAACTTAAAAAATATAAATATTTAAGAAATAAGGCGGAAATTTCCAATTTAAATAAGTCACGACCCCCGAAATTCTATCTCCTTTATTAATATTTTTATTTAATGCCAAAAATATAGACGAGTATAATTAATTTATGAATAGGCGGTAATTTGTTTTTATTACAGTAATATTGCATAGCCAACATTTTTATTGCTGCACATGTGCAGTTTAAAAAGTGTAAAGATTTCACATAAAAAGGGTCTTTGTTAGAGGACGACATTTTTTTATGTTTTTGTTAACCCCGGTTCCACGTCGACGCCTTTATCGGAAAGCGGCAGCCATTGTTTATTGAATTTAGACGAGTTTAAAGATTTTAAGTAGTGGTATTATGATTTCTTACTAGAGTAATTAACTATGTCGGCGCGTTTGTAAGTTCCGCTTATAGACGTTTAAGTTCCACCCAGTTTAACCCAGAGGTTTCTGTTATTATTGTTTCTTTTACAACTACATAATATGTAGCACTGAATTAAAGTAGAATTACAATCCGATTTAATACAATTTGGGATTTTTATCTCAATAAAATGTGTGCAATTATGGAAAACAGAGTTGATTTTTTTTTTACTGAATTTGGATTATTTCGTACTTGACCCACGTATTTTGTGTCGGCCGCACTGGCGTTATGCTCCCATATAAATTTTATTATATTGGCACTGTAGTCATTACGTTAAAATATTATTAGAATAATAGATTTTAGTAATTAATATATAATTTAATTGTATTACAGAGAACCACTGTCCCTCAAAGAATACACTAGGATGCGGATGAGAGCTCCATCGCTAACCGATCCAGAGCGCACACTCTACTCAACCTGCCTGCTGAGCGTATCAAACTTGTAATGAATACAATTAAATCATATCACTGAAGTAACAAAAATGTGTTTTATTTACATAGACTTTCTACGAAATTTCATTTTACATGTGTATCTCATTACTTGTTGGTATTGCAAATATATTATCTACTATATTCGATTTTAACTATTGATAATTATATATCGTAGCGATATGTGCGTGAGCCTCATCGACTGGTTCACAAAACGAGCCTATTGAAATAAATCATTTTATTTGAAAGATTTGATTGTGAGATTTTAAAAAAAAAATTTACTTTAAATTTTACACTTAAAATGCTTAAATTTATGCAAATATAAACGTTATTACATTTGGAAGGCATCCCGAAAAAAGTTAAGTAATCAAAAATCTTGTTTAGTTATCTCTGAAAATAATTACTACGAATAACATTTTTTTCAAATTTTCTTAAAAAAAACAGGTAGTTATATCTTTTGACGAATCGTGAAATTATTTGTATGAATTACTCAGCCATGACTTTTCTTATTTTTCTTATCAATGAAGGGTCTATTATTATTATTGTAATGACTCCAAGTTACTAATTTTTGGCACATTATTATTCAATAAGTTTGAGGTTGGTTGGAATTTATTCGAAACAAAAAACCAGCGCCCATACAAAAAACGGACATGTCCTTTAAAAGTAAATAAAATGTTCAAAAAGCATAAAAAATTTGAGAAAAATATAATAATTTGTAATAATGAAACGAATAACAATAATTTATGATTATATGAATGATTAAGTAATTAGTTTAAGTAATTTTTATAATTCAAAATTCAATCATAATATGCAGCTATTAAATCGGTAAAAAAAATCAATAACTGTAAGTTAATTATAGACTTTGGGTTTTAACTGAGCGAAAACTAAATAATTGGCTAAAGAAAGTAACTAAAATTTACAAACTGGACATGTGCAGCAATAAAATGTTAGCCTTGCAAATATTACTGTAATAAGAATTCAAATCAACGCCTACACTTATAATCTTTAAATGCCTCTAAATTCAATAGCATAACAATAGACTCAGTTTAACGATAAATGCGTCCACGTAAGACCGGTGTCAATACAAACATTGATAAAAATGCGCTCTTTAACAAACCATTTTTATGTGATATATTTATTCTTTTCAAACAACATCTGCAGCAATAAAAATGTTGGCCTTTCAATATTACTCTAATAAAAGCATATTACCGCCTACACATAAAATCTTTAAACTCGCCTCAAATTCAATAAATAATAATCGCTGCATACCGATAAATAGTCCAAATAACTACTTCAAAAAGGTGTTAAATAGTTCAAATTAGGATGAAAAAGGTATTTCGTTATTAACTCAAAACTATTCATATTTAAGATAAAAAAAGATCATTAAGAGGAAATAAAAAAAAACAATATCTCCAAGAAGCTAATAATTTTAGGTCAATTATTTTAACTTTAATGTTAATACATATTTGTAAATACAGAGATTGGAATAAAATGTTATCGTCTAAGTTTTTGAAATGAAATAAAATAACAATTCAAATAATGAAATCTATTAACTATGATTTATTATTATAATATGAATTATTGAACGAATTGAATAAACTGAACAGTTTAAATTTTACGATTCAAAATTCAATCATAATATTATGCAGCCATTGAATTTATTTAATAAATTAATTATAGACTATGGGTTTAAAGAGACCGAAAACTAAAAAAACGGCTTAAAAAAGGAGCTAATCATAATTTACTTACAAAATATAGTTGTGACAAATATGGCGGAAATTGCTTTAAAATGATTATTTTTTGAATACAACATAAAGTTTGGTTTGTTAAAAGTTAAAAGAAGGTAATCAGGCACATAATATGATATAAAATAATTAACGTAATGTCGTTTCTCATTTATAAAAAATAATGCCAAAAATTCAACAATATAAACACTGTAAATTGCGATTGTCTCCAAACTATAAAACTTTTGTTATTACGTTCTTTACGCCGACGATATGCATCTTACAAGTATAGGAATTATCGTCATAGCATAGACGTGCGCGCATCAATTGTAATTTCGTTTTCTATTATACACTCAGCAGCGGTTCGGTTGTGTTACGTAACGTCATTGCAGGTAGCCAGCAGACTTACGACTGATATCGATCTATGCAATCGATCCCAAACCCCGCCTCCCAAACGTAGTAAAACAAATTTGCCAAGTTATTTTGACCCTTAGGGTGGTCGACCACGAACTTTGCTGATTGTACATTTGACAACGCGTTTTACGCCCGCGGCGCTATCGGTTGTAAGCAGTACCCGCTGTACCGGCGGGCAACTAGTAGAACCGCGCGGGCCGCGGTCCGTACGCCGCACCCGCAGCGGCGGCGTGTTGCGCCCGCGCACTTTACGATCGGTAGGTGTGCAACTGCAGTAATCGGCGGGCGGTACAGAAATCCGACGCCATTTTGCTCTGTGACTCGTTATCACAGCATCGTGATTGTTTCTGTGTATCCATGGCGTTCAGGAACTCAACTGACCGTTAACCGCCCGTTTTGCGAGTGATAATCGCAACCGCGACAGTTACAAATCGGATAATCTCAGTGTGGTTCATAGGTAGTAACTACAAAACCATTTATTGTGGAACAAACTTTGAATGTACTAGTATTATGGAAATATAGGGAATTTTAATAAAAGATATTGGTCGCATATTAATCTATATTTACAACGTGCTTTTACAGAGTCTTAAATTCTTTTCCGAAGTAAATCGACGTGGACGTCTGCAAATGGTATTAAGTTTGTTATTCTGGGAACATCCTGTATAGTTATTTCTATAATGCAATATAACACTTGCAGAGCTTCCTTTGCGTTTTCAATGCCTGAAAATAAAAGGTTTAGTACAATACTCGCTTGAAATTAGAAATACAAGCAGGCAATTTTATTAGTTTCATTAAAAGGCCAAAATATAGTTCGAAGGCTAAAACCACTTAAACACCTCACGCAAATCCTAACAAAACAAAATTAACTAACAAAAAAGAATGAGCAAGTTCATTAGCATAACAAAACATGTGAAGATCAACAATATCGACTTGAAGTTCGTAATTCTATTGGCCCTCTGTGATGTCACCTGTGACTAACTTTGAAGTCACGCCTAACGCGTAAAATACGTTTAATTAAACCTTTATCAATAAAGTGATCTAATTGTTGAAAAATATACTTTTGTTAATTAATTATTTTCAACTCACCAATATTACTGTCTCTTTCAACTGTGGGTCTTTTGCCATGTTTTTTCAGCTGGGTCATCTCCTGTGGAGTATAACCTACTAATTTAGAGCACTGCACTGGTAAACTCCACGTCTAAGCTTCCCGTGCCGTCAACAATCGTGCATTTCAAACACCAAGCATCTTTACCAACAGTCAGTTTCGACAGCAATTTCATTATTTGAGCCTTAACTTTAAAACTCCATGTCTTTTTGATTCAGATAATTCATTAATGTGCTTAATATACACAAAGGGTTCTGATGATACTACTTTAGGACCTGTATACATTGGTTCGTGGTTTTCAATAACATCTATTTTAGCATCAATCTCTCTTAATAAATCCTCATCTTCTTCAATTATCAGATCCATGTCATCTGGATAATCATCTTTATTAACAGTATCCTCCTTAAATTTCTTTTCTGGTATATTATAATCACTTGGCGATGGGCGTTTCACTGGGTCTAATTCTATATATACTCCTGTATCTGGGTTGTTTGACTTTGGCCTTTCATTGGAGCTTGATGGTACACTATTTGAAGGGTTCAATAAAGCTTCCAAAGCATTTATTTGGTCTATATCAATATCATCATCAATGTCTGTGATGTTTGGAACTGCTGTTGTTTGTATCATGTTTGTTTCGACATTTGATTGGAATCCATACCTTGAGGCATTGGTAAGCCCAATTTAGTAGCTAATAATGCTGGAAGCGAGTTGGAAATGGCGATATCCGCAACATCACCACCCATGAGTTCGATAGAGCTCTCTGTTAGCAGTATAATTCCACGTCGACAATTTACAGGACCTATCAACACAATATACAGTCAATACTACATTCAAGATACAGTGGAACAAACACCCTACAAATTGGGTTAGACCGCCAGTGATAATCTATAAAACAAGAAAATCGTTTATTGCAGGCCCACTGTGAAATTTAACAGTGCACCAGTAAAACAAGAAATTTTGTGCTCTAAAATTTTGTGGGTAAATAAGACAAATTTTTTTTTGTATGAGGACTGAGTTTACGATATAGCTTATTAATAAAGCTTTGTTCAGGGAAGTGAGATTCCAATATTTACCTTTAATAAGAATTTTAGCACCGATGAAATGTCACAGCTCGAATTCCTCATTGGCTTATATTCAATAGCTGTTAATTCTTGTTGCCATCTGTTAGGTATAATTTAATCATCCTGTGAACATCAATAGTATTTTCTTTGGCTTTCTAAAACAAATCCCAAATGGAAATTTATATTTTGTATTTTAAACTAACTTACATGATTCTGCCCAAGTAAAGTTTCCTTCCAGATCTCAATAGAAAAGCCTACAGCATTTAGTGATAATGTAGGGTAATAATTGGAAAAATTCTCAGGATGAATTTTACTCATAGACCACTTGAAAATTTTGCTGGTCCTGGTGGAGCTTCTTTTTTTTCACAGAGAAATGGCATAACTACACTCAGCCATCACGGGCCCCAGCACAACCCATGTTGGGGCCACAGTGCCTTTACAACCTTTATCGATATTATCTGCCTATTGATAAGTGAAATCAATAACATTTTGGTACTCTATTATCAAACCAGATAAATTTTCGAGGACTTCTGCTAATGAATCCACAGACCCCCATTTTTCAGTCCACCAATGTAAAACCCTGTCAAGTCTTTCATGGACCTCTGTGAAGTCCACACCTGGATTACTTTGGGAATCAATGTTATAGAGTATTTTTGTGTGTCTTATCAATATAGTAGTAACTTGGCATATGTAGAATATAATTCAAAACAAATATAAGAATTTTTCTTTCATCATCTACATCCTAATTTAACTGCCATTTGCAGTCAGAAAAACATGCATGTTGCGACATGATTTTTGTTTTATGGCTGCTTG